>NW_025335468.1:20551465-20795077 GCF_004798865.1 Varanus komodoensis
CACACACACACACACACACAGAGAGAGAGAGAGAGAGAGAGAGAGAGAGAGAGAGTCTTCATAACTACTCATTTTAGCCAGTCCAGAACTGTGCTGACCCTGGAACTCTGGACCTTAAGAGGGCATGTAGACATACAGAACTCAGTAGTCAGGTGGCTGCATGCAGCTGCCAACTCTGGGCATGTTACAGCTTTCCTCTAAAAGCTGCACCCATTGCCCATATGTCTCTGAGCCAAGCTCAAGGTGATGCTGTTGACGTGCAAGGCCCTAAACAAGTCGGGACCAGGCTGTCCAATGGAGTGCTGTCTCCCCCATCAGCCTATCCATCCCTTGAGATCTACAGATTTCGGTGGCCTCCTGGTTGTTCTACCACCTGCACATGCACAACTAATCACAGCAGAGAGAAAGATCCATTCAGCTGAATTTCTGTCCCCATTCCAGTGTGATTCTAATGGTGCACCACCAACCGCATCAAACCTAATGGTGTTTCAGCAGCTGTTAAAGATATATTTTTCCAGCCTAAGTATTGGCTGATTTTAATGCTAAGCTTCATTAGCTCTTCTGTATTTTTATCTCAATTACTGCTGTTTTTTGGACTATTGTTTAACACCTTGGAATATGTCGAGGAAGGCTGGTTTATCCATTTTTCTTTAAAAAATAAACACATGCATGTTAAAAGCTATCAGTGGATACCTTCTCCCTGTGCAAAATCTTGTACACTCTCAAGATCAAGGCTGGGATTCCCTTACACCAAAGCAGAGAACTCTAAACCCCAGTCCTACTCCCCACGGAGCATTCCATGCATTCTGCCCTGCCTGCATTGGCTGCATGGATGCCTCTGGGATTAATTCAAGGTGCTGGCTCTAACCGAAAAGCCCCATGTGGCTTAGAACTGCAATACCTTTTGGAGCGCCTCTCTGTCTGGACACTGTGCTCAACCTCTGGTGTCTTCCTCATAGGGGCAATCCCATAGGCCACTTGGAGAATGGCAACAAGGGGGAGGGCCTTTTCTATGGTGGCCTCCCATCTTTGGAACAACATCCTTGCTGAAGGCCGCCTGACACCAACTTGTCCTTTCTACAGAGGCCTTTAAAGATCTCCTTGATTATCCTGGAGCATGAGGGGATTAGCCGGGTGATTCTTTACCTTTTCAGGGTCTTTTTTTTACTGTATTTTAAAAACTAAATAAATTTAAATTGTTTAAATTATTTTAAATTCCTTTCAACAGCGTTCTTTTTAAGGAATTTGTACAGTATTTTATTGTTTTGTTTTATATGCTATTGCAAACTGCGCAGAAAGCTTTGCCTATGGGCAGTATAGAAATGAAATGAGTAATGGTAATAATATAGGCTGTACCTCAGAGATGAAGCCTCGGATGCTGCCAGTCAGTCCTGTGGGGCTGCACTTCCTGTTGTCATCTAGTCCATTGCTTTTTTGCGACCCAGCTGGGCAGTGCAGAGCTCTCACCGATGTTACAGTGGACTGCCAGCCTCAGACAAGTCAGTTGGTTTTGCTTTCTCTCTCGTCTGTATTTTTAAAACCACAAGTTCTTTCTCTCTGGCATGTGAACTCTGTGAATCTTGGCACATTTTGTTCAAAAACAAACTGGAATGCATTTTTCATTTATCTGTACCAGCCAAATTTTATACTGCTGGGATGGAAAGGACCAGGATGTATCTGCTTGCAATATAATTGTTAAAGTTGATGAACCTGTCTGAAAAGAGAGAGAGAGAGAGAGAGAGAGAGAGAGAGAGAGAGAGAGAGAGAGAGAGAGAGAGAGAGAGAGAGAGAGAGAGAGATCTCAACCGTACAAACAAAATTGAATACACAGGGATTGAAACCCAGACTTTTAAGAGCTAAACACTCAAATCCCTAGATGGACAAATCAGTCAGTTTCACACCTTCCCACCCTTGAGTTTATTAAAAAGAATCTCCATTTTGTCCTAGAGATGCAAAACTTTGTGAATTTCCTTAAGTTCTTATGAAAACCAAACTGAAATTAAATTCTCACCCATCTCTGCTGGGAGTCCTTTGTGGAGACAGGAGCTCCATCTGCCCATCTGCACACTGCGCTTCTCGTACGAGAAGGAACTTGTGGCCATCGCTTTGGAGTTTGCATGGCCTCCTGTCCCATCAGGATCCAGAGAGCCAAAGGCACAAGTTGTTCCGTGCAACTAACTCGGTTGATCCCAGGGTAGCTGATCACAGAAGATGAGCCCTAGAAAAGGAGCTTTGTCTCATAGCCTTGTCCATTCATCAATCCTCATCCATCCTTCTGTTTCCTTCCCGAATGTTGCCGTCTCTCCTCCCTGCCCACCTGGCACCAGATGTGCCACCAGCCACCGCTGTACGTCCCTAGTCGTCCGAGTGGCAGGATGCAAAATCTCAGGTGACATTCACCTGGAAGCGCTTAGCCCTCAACAGCTGTAGCCCCTTGATTACCTCGTGCGCCTCGGCAGCTTTGTGTTCCCCACCATATCAATGGCTTGTCAATTCCGCTCTGCCATGACTTTGACTGACTGGGATGAGGGGAGTGGGAGTATGGGGTGCAGGCGAATGGTTAAAATTAATTGCTACATAAGAAAAAATTGAAAGATAATTATTCCTGCTTCCCTGTCAGTGCTCGAGGGTAGATGACCTCATTAACTTGCAGCTTGTACACAATTCAATTACTAGGAGATGGGAAATACATTTTTAATTACCTCAGTGGCTTATGCTCCATTCATCTCCATTTGCATGGCTTTTATGCTGTTGTGTTCTGAAGAAGTAGCACCCTCCCGCTAAGGTTACTCTAAAAGCTTGATCCTCGCCACAGTAATACCTGTATGGGGTAGGATGTTATCTACTCAAGGTTAACCTTCAGCTGGTAAGAGAGTTAGACAGTCCCATCTTCATGATAGGGATTTGTCATTAAGTTGGCAGCAGTTCATTCCACCCTCACACTCTTCACGGAAGTATTCGTGCAGGAGAGGTTGGCCACCCTCCCCTTGGAGGGAGCCACAGCCTTTAATCGGGGTAAGCAGCCTCAAGCCTATGAGTCAAATCCAGCCATCCTGGGGTTCCAATCAGTCCCTGTTGGGTCCCCCATGCCCTTCCTGGCCATCCTCTCCCCCCCCCCCCCCACCGACTTCCCCTGCATTTGTAGCTTTTCACCTGGTGTAGAGACCGATGTGTCTTTCCTAAGGTGTACTTCATGACAGTCAAAGCTTTAAACTAAAACATACCAGTATTTGGGCCACCCTCTCTTTACCTTTGGCCCCATGCACCACAGGAGAGCATCTGCAAAGCTGAATTTGGCTCTCGGATTGAAAAGGGTTCCTTACCTCCGCTACAAAGCTTTGCAGGGCTTGGGACCATGATACCTAATGGAGCCACTCCCCAGTATGGAACTACCTGGATGCTATGATTGACAGCTGAGGCCTTCTCTATGGAAGACCTGGAGGATGGCAAGAAGGGAGAGGGCCTTCTCAGTGGTAGCCCCCTAACTGGAATGCTCTCCCCACTGCAGTCCACTTGGCAGCAATGGTGTCATCTTTTTTGTGTGCATTTCTCAGAGGAGACTTCTGATAAAATAAGAGCTTGCTATCCATTGAAAACAAAATTCATTCCCAAACCTGCTTAATCATGATTACTAAAAGATATCCTGGACAGATGATTCCGAAGTGCTCGCTCTCACGGGAAGAGAGACCGGCCAGGCTCACCCGAGTGCTGGGGGAAGAAGCCATGGGGTGTGCTGAGCAATTCGCCCCATTACCTCGTGGTGTGTGGGTCACTCTGTCTTCCCAACCCAGCAAGAGGCGTAGCATCAAGGTGGCTTGGAAGCTACCCTGCCGCACCCTTTGCCTTGCTTGTGTGACACAGAGACCTGTGCGCCCCAAGGGTGATTAGGCAAACCACACAGCATGCGCCTGGCGCACAGGCGACAAGGAGCAGGAGCTATCATGGCTTGTTTCCCTGATGATTGTCTTAACGCAGCCCCTGTGATCCAGACACCATCCATCCCTGCATTTATCCCATGACTCCCTCCAAGAGGGCTGTAAGAGTCTTACAGTTCTTTGCTCTGAAAGAAGCCCACCGAGTTCAACGGGGCTAACTTTTAACTCAGTACCCACTGAATTACAGCCTCGGCTGATTGTCGATGTTGCCACGATGCACAGGGGTGGGGTGTGGCCTCTTAAAGTGCTTTCATATGTGACCAGAAAAAGCAAATCACGGCATTGGGGAGCAAAGATCTGGCAGTCCTGATGGATTACAAGCCGCTCCTTCAAATGTTCTAGAAATTATGCAGTGAATGCTTTTTAGAAATGTTTACGTAAAGAGTTCTAAGTGTAGACGTGTCAGACTACAATACCCATAATTGCAAGTCAGCAGGACCATTGGCCATGTTGGCAGGGAATTATGGAAGATGAAGACCAGCACAACTGACAATTAGCTATCAAAGATTGGTGCACTAATTAAGAGGAAGATACCTTTTTGAGAAAAAAAAAGTTATTACAGAATTTATTGGGCTTAGATTTCAATTATCATTCCACAGAGATGAATGGGTCATTTCAACCATTCACTGGCTATGGGTGCACAGGTGTCCCATGAGACAACACCCCAAGTGAGAACACTGCTCTTTCCAAAAGGCACCACCCCAAGGAGAATCATACTTTTCAAACTCTCTCTAAAGTGAAACTTTAGTCATTGCTGCTGCTGCTGAGATGGGTTGCAATTTTCATACTGGGATAGTTTCCAAAGAGCCATTCCCATGGGATCCAGTGAGCAACAATGAGAAATTCATTGTGCCTCAGACAGGGAATAGTTAGGCAAGTCCTAATTTTGCCATTCCCCACACTTTTGTTTCCACTGGGCTGCAGACGGGGTGGTTAAATGTGAAGCTAGGAAATCATTTCAATGCCACCTTTTGTGACCTGCCAGTGGGCTGTTCACAGGTGAGGAAAACCTTGGAGGAGAAGGCATTTGTTCAACATTGTCACTTTGCTTAACATTATAGCTTCAGTGATTACAGTTGCTACTTTTAAAAAGCCATTATAAATCCCTAGTACTCCTGGAACTTGGCATGGAAGTTCTCCCAGGAAAGATCTTTCCCCCTCTTTCCTGTTTTTGTACAGAGAACATATAAAAAAGCACATCCTCTCTGCCTAAGAGTTCCTGCATCCCAGGGTCCCCAGACAAGAGTCCATTTATCTTGACATTTTGCGCTCCTGTGACTCCAAGTGTGGCATAAATCATGCCCGATGGTGCACTGAGCATCGGGGCGCGTGTGGGGAGATGCCTTGGCATGAAGCTGCTTCCCCCCCCCCCACCTGGAAGCACTGGACCAATTGCTAACTATATTCACACAGAAGGGTCTCAGAAATGTACCTTGTGCCTGAGCAGGGTGCAATCTGTAAGTTGGTGGGGAGCAGGCCTCCAGCTACCCTGGGTGTGTTCCAGCCCCTAAAAGGCACTCACAATTTCATAAGCAACATGTGCAAATGGATGCCGTTGATGTGACCTTAAAGAGAAGGTGGAATAGATTTCAGGGTAAGGAAAGTGCTGAACTTTAGTCAGGCCGTCCTCACGATTCTTTTAGGAAAGGAATGATAAGGGATCCTAGTGAATTGCTCCTGGCCCCCTTTTCAGGACACAGTGACTTTAGAATCGGCCCAGTTATTTATTTATTCTATTTTTATTTTATTTTATTTTTCAATTTATATCCTGCCTTTTTCCTACAAAGGACTCAAGGCACCTTACATCTCCTCCTCCATCTTATCCCCACAACAACAACCCTGTGAGGTAGGCTGGGCTGAGAGTCTGTGACTGGCCCAAAGTCACCCAATTGGCTCCATGGCTGAGCGGGGACTAGAACCCAGATCGTCTGAGTCTCAGTCCCATGCTCTTCACCACTACGCCACACTGGCTCTCCATTTCAATTCCCATCCGATATGATGTCAGCTGGAGTGCTCCACAACTCCTTTTTCTATACAAGACATGATTTGCTTACTTGAGCTATCTGGATATCTTCTTAACAATTTGAGAAGAGTCCTGCTGGATCGGACAAAAAGCCTAATGGCTAGGGGTGGGGGACTCTGTCAAGCTCAATCTTGCTGACATCCTCATGTTTCCATGGCCAAGTGCTTCTGTCCCTGCTCTATACAGAGATATTTTTATTGCACGCAAACAGATATGTATTGTGTGCACATTAGTTATGTGCTTGTCTTTCATACGTATGGCTTTTTGTTTGCATGGTCCCGTTGATTAAAGTGGCTTACTGTGTGTATGTTTGAATGGATGATTTTCTTCGTGCATTTTTTAAAGGTGCACAGGATGGCAACCTTTCTTAAATCATAGAATAGTAGAGTTGGAAGGGGCCATGAAGGCCATCGGGTCCAACTCCCTGCTGTCGGAGGACACGGATTTAAACCATTCCACTCAGATGGGTGTCCAGTTTCTTTTTCTTTGTTCTGCTTTGTTTCATTTCATGGAACACTTTGCAAGTCTGTATGGATTTATGACTGCAGGTTGCACACAGGCCCATGCTGTGATGTGGGAAGTACGAATCATATATACATATAAATCTTGACACCCTCCCCCCCACCACACCACTCCTTCCTCGCATTTCCTGTTGTCTTTGGAGATGCTATAAGAGTACACGAGAAGGGCCACAGCTTCGTGGTGCAGCCTACAGGTTGCCTGAAAAGGTCCCACCTTCTGCCCCGCCACTTCGGATCCGCTTGCCTCAAGGCGCTGCTGCCAACCGGTCTGCGCAGTGCCAGGCTAGAGGGAGCAGGGCTCCGGCTTGGTCTCAGGCAGACTCGAGGGTCCGATGAAAAACGTGGCCGCGCCATCACTCGCTGCATATGCGTCTGCTGTGGCTTCCCCCTCAGTGGAAGGAAGATTAACTTTACTTCAGTCAGAACTTGTGAGAGCTGAGTGCTGACCCTGCGTATTGATTTCCAATGCCACAACTCAGCCTGACGTTTATAGGGTGAAATATGACTGTATGTTGCGTTGCTTATCTGCTCTTAAAGTGGGAAATATGAAATGTTAACCCAGTTAGAGCTCCAGGGTTTGGAGGCCCCTTTGGCAAGGGACTCTCAGTGGGGTCCCTCCCCAGGGAATCTACCTTCTCACTGCCACTGTCACCAGCTGCTCGTGCTCCTTGCCATCTTTCCCATTACGGCTACCATTAACCCTCACCCTCACCCTCTCTCGCCTGGCAGGCCGCAAGACCAGGAACAAGCAGGGCGCAGCACCTGTGCTGCCTCCTTCTCGCCACCGAAGTTGCCTCGGCCAGAGAGAAACATGCAGGTTGCGGGGCGAAAAGGAGGAGCGATGCCAGGGGCTGGTGTGAGTGGGGTCCTGCTGGCGTGTTGGCCTTTGGCAGGTGTCCAATCGTGTACCTGTGATGATAACCCAAGCAGCATTGCATGAAGAAGCAGCCAGAAGGTTGGCTGCTTCAAATGTCTTTATTTTAGCAGCTTCTGTTTCAGATGTCCGTGCAACACTGCACCCTATTCTTGGGACGGAGGGTGCCTAGAGAAAATGCACGTCTCAAAAAATGGAAAAGACTCCAGTCATGGAGGAGGAAGGCAGGAGAGTGGCCAGCACATAGGAAGGCTATGTTCAGTTCAGCTGGGCAAAGACCTGTATTTGAATTTGAATTTTTACGAGGCATAGCAGCATGCAAACCTGCAGGCAGAGCACAGTGAGAGATCATAGAATGTCATTTGCTGTGCCCCATCGTTGCATGATGTTCAGTCTGGATACACCTTGAGGTTGGTTTGTCCTTGGGCAGAAGACAACAGAAGGGAAAGATGTAGTCTCCACCCTTGTGTTTCCCTAACTCAACGCAAGAGGCAGGGATGGCTTGACCCTTTCCTTGTCAACCGATTCTCCCTGAAGCAAGTTTTAACTTGATACCCGCAACCATTTATATTGTGTGTATATTGTATTTTAAATTATTATTACTATTCTAATATGTATATTTTAATTTATGTGGTTTTATTTATTGTTGTGAGCCGCCCCAAGGCTTTGGCGAATGGGGC
Source organism: Varanus komodoensis (assembly GCF_004798865.1). NCBI lineage: Eukaryota > Metazoa > Chordata > Lepidosauria > Squamata > Varanidae > Varanus > Varanus komodoensis. The sequence goes on from NW_025335468.1 coordinate 20,559,499, forward strand.
AGCATAAAAATGTTTTAATAAATAAATAAATAAATAAATAAATAAATAAATAAATAAATAACCAGGCTATGAAGCCTGGAGTGAGGGCTAGAGGGTTAGGGATACTTAACCATCCAACTCTGCTCTCAATTTCTTGGCCATATGTGGGGTTGTGACCGTATGTTTACTGAGGTGATCACTGTTTCTGCTGCTTACATGTGCTTTGGCCTGTGGAATAAGTCACCATCAAAATGGGGAGAGTGGCCTTCACTTTCACTTAGTAGTGGAGAAAAATAGTTGCATTCCTTCAAAAGCATCATCTGTGCTAATTCTGGACAGTGATTCACCACCAGGCACTGGCTTTCCAAAGTAGTGGAATAGCGCTCTTCCCATTCTTTCTTTGAAAGCAAGCCTTCAAGCACAAGGAGTCCAGAAGGTTAACCTGAAAGAGAAGGAAGTGTGGTTAAGGATTCCCTCCTACCTCTTCCTGCAACCCCAGGATGACCACAGATGCCATCCCAAGCGGGTTGCCAAGGGGTGGTCAACGATCCATCAACGGTGGAAGAAGGATCCTCAAGGGAGGGGAGGACATCTGTGTGTGAGCGGTGCAGTGTCTCTGTGGCCACAGAAACCAGCATTAATGTTGTTCTTTCACCTCCTGTGGTGAATTCCAATGGAACTTCTTTCATCTTTTTCCTCTGGATTCTCTATATCCTCATTGATTGCCCAGTTTATGTTCTACTGATTTAAGAGCCGCACTAGCTTTCCCATAGGCTGAAGACTGTACACTAAAACAGCTTGTGTGTTTCTTTGGCTTTGGTTTTATTTCTCTTTCTTTCACACATGCACAAACACATACACACTTTTTGACATGCTCCTTTAACACTGCAATCTTGAATTAACATCTTGCCTTCCAACCAAAATGTACAAAGAATTACACAACATAGCCCTCAGTTCTACAGATGGAGAAATATGCTGCAAGTATTCGTGAGCAAAAGATCCCATTCCCTGCCCCCACCCCCAAAAAGGATCCATTACATTTGCATCTTCTAGCCTGTAACAGACCTTTCTCAGCTATTCCTCCCATCATTTGATTGCCTCATTCCTCTTTCTAAGAACCGGGCAGAGATTCCTTTTGAGGCTCCGAGATCCCAGTACAGGGATGGTGAGTGGGCTCTTCCCTGTGAGGCAGAAAATACTTGGCATGCCTTCTCCGCCCTAGTGCCAACATGGCAAACTTTCTGCGGACAGCTTCCCCAGTCATGTTGCACAATCCAGTGTCACCCAACATGGCATTTTGCGTTCAGTGAGCTACAGGGATGGAAAAAGACTGGGAGGCTGTTGCACAGGAGTGAACAGCAGCCTGGGTCTTGCTTTGTGACCTCAAAGGCTTACGGAAGGCTGGCAACCGCATTTGGCCCATGGAGGGCTGGTGGGTGGGCCATGCTCCTGCGCCCAGTTCTGCTCGCCTGTCCCTGCTGTGCAACTGCCCAAGGATTTTTTTCTCTCCTAAGTGTCTCCACTGGAGAGGAAAGAGATATAGGACCACAATGCACAACTCCAAGATTTAATCTACAAAGAATCCCATGGCCCCTTAATGTAGTGCAACCCTGGGGCTATGGGCAAAATGTGGCCCACCTGGAATCCCAGTCCAGTCCTTTGAAATTCCCCAGATGGCCAGACTCACCCAGAAAGTAATGAATTCATGGGAATTCAGATAAGAATTCTTTAAAGCAAAATCTCATTATGTATATTTGAATTTTTCTGCATGCGTAATATCAAGCAGGATCTTGGAAGCTGTAGTTCGGATTGCCATGATGCCATGCAGCAACACCACACACGGCTCCTTTCTGATGGGCTGTTTTCATGCAGCCTGCCTGCGAAGGGCATCTCCAAGACAGCCTTTCATATAATTGGAGGCCTCATCACGTCTCCACTTAATGTCCTTTTCTCCAGGCTAACCATCCTGGATTTTTTAACCATTGCTCATAGGCCTTGGTTTCCAGAGCTTTGGTGGTCCTCAGTGTGAAGATGGACCCACAAAGTTGTCCTTCTCAGAGCCAGAACTGCAGCAGCATAAATGATGAAGGAAGAGGGAAGTGAGATGCACACTGCCGGTGCACTGACATCCTGAACGTTGATCTCAGGTTGTGGTATAAAGCAAGTTTCATACTAGGAGCTGATTAATTACAGAACATGGAAGCACTGCTACTCATTGCAGGCTATTTTGTTGGCTTGGCTGGAACAGACTAGCATGGCTACCCCTCTGGAAATGGTAGTAATACCGTAATCTCTTCAGATACCGCTTAGCACCATGCACATGGTCCCACCGATCAGCCATGTTAAGCAACTGCCTGAATCACTCATAGCCCGATCCATAATCCAGGAAGATGAAATGTACCTGGACTCAAGCCAGTGTGTTCCATCTCAATCTTATGGGACTCCGATGTACTTAAACCCAGCTTCTTCATCTACCTAACGGGATTGCAGTTCAGGCTGTGAAAGTAGCAATAAGCTCAAATGACTTTAATTCCCTTCTTCATTTTCTTCTCTTTATCCACTCGCTTCATTTCCCAATCCACTTGCTCTTATTGTTTATAGAGCGCCGCTCAGGTCGCATTTTGCACATTAAGAAGGCTGGAAAGTGTGAATTCTCTGAAGGGGGCAGTCCTAAGCCATTAACATCCACAGGCACTTTGCCACTGATTTTCAACTGGATGTGAGTTGCCCCCTCCATTTGGGAAGACAGTGAGCCATTATTCTCCGATGCCATATAGAGGGGTGGGGGAGCTGAGAAAAGCAGCCAAAAACAAGAAGAAAGGCAGAACCGCTCCTGAGAGGGCCATGACATGCCTTCTGAGACTGTGATGCACAAGGCAGGAGAGACGCCCGCTTTGCTCTCTTGCTCAGACCAAATCCCTTTAAAATGCAGACTCCCTGTTTCTGTCTCACTCCGTTGCCAGCCCTTCTTGGCTCGAAGCCGTTTTCTATCTTTTCTCTGTTTCAAAGCTTTGCGGCAAATAATCAACTCAAACCAGGACTGAAGCTCCCTTTCTGTGATTCTAAAACCCCATTAAATTATATTGTTGGGGGAAAACAATAGTTGTGCTAATCATGCTCTGTGCATGTGCATCTTAATTTCCCCTGAGGCTGGAATATGAATTTTTACTAACATGTTAATTTTGTGTGTTAATCAGTAGCTGTGGGCCGAATGAATGGATCGACTATGTAAAACTGTTTGATATTGAAACAACTCCTTTTGACCCCCTCAAATTGGCTTCATTCCCCTAAAGACGGTTAAAGTTAATTAAGCACTCAATAGGTTTATGGTGTTTAAATTAAAATATATTACTCCTCATTGTGTAGTCATCAAGTGAGAAAGGCATTCTCCTCCTGGTTGCTTGGCTGGCTAATGGGCTTATCAAAATTCATGATGTAATAAGGAGGATTTGTTGGGGGCTGACAATAGCATTTGTGATGCCTGTTGTCACAGAACGAACGCTGCATGTTTCCACGGTCCACTAGAGGGCGCAAGGTAGCCACAAATGAATATATGAGGCACCCTATAGTGAAGGCAGAGCCGGCCATTAGGGTGTGTGAGTGTGTGTTTTTAAAAGGGGCTGCTGTATTATGAATAAATGTAGGCCTCATTTGATAGATCAGGAGCTGAGATTCATCTTTGCTCCTTTCCACAAGAAATCTTTTAGCTCTCCTAAAGTAAGGTGTTTTAAGATTGTTTTTTTCATCTTGACCTGGCTGTTCCAAGGAACCCCAGGGAGAGTGAGTAGGTGGGTGGAGGACCTGTTTGGAGTGATCATTTGTGTGAAAACACGCAAGTGCCACTGATACGTCCTGGATAGCAGCTCACGGACTCTCAAAACGAATATCCTGTGTAGGATGGCTAGGTGACTAGGTAAAGAGTAATCTCCCCATTTGTGCATCTCCTATCAGAGAAGGAACAACGGACTGGTAACTTGGTGGCCGAACTCACTCTGCACATACACTCTATCTGCCCTCTCCGGTGGATCTACTAAACAGAAAGGGAAGTATGGGTAAAGCAACAAACAAAACTTCAATTTCACTTGCAGGCAAGGTCTTCTACACTTTATTGTTCTTCAGATTTTATAGGGAGTGGCCATTTGTAACTCACGAAAAATACATACAAGGAGGCCCCTGGATCTGACTAGAGGCTGGCATGGTCCAATATTCAGTCCCCGCAGTCGCCACCTGGATGCCCACAGGAAGCCCGGAGCAGGACATGTGTGCAATTTTGTTTCCAGCAGCCTTTGCTTCTGATGCTGGAGGAGAAACACATTGTGACTAGGGCCCATTGAGAGACACTGTGAAACGCGTGACCAAATATTAAATGACAAAAGACCGGTGCATATTTCCATAGAATCGGCAAGTGATGATCTGTATGCAATGATACGGATGGAGGGATAATTACTATAATTTCAGTAGAAATACAACACATCTCGACCTGGTGGGAAAGACGGTGACCAGGTGAGCTGGGTTGCTGCTCAGCATGCTGTGCAGGTGCTAACGGTTGACTTCAGGGGCCTGCTTTCCCTCCTTCATTGTGATCCTTTGTCTTTAACTAGGACTTGGACTGGACAGGCCTACAAACGGAGGAGTCTTTCTAACGGGACTGTCCTTGGATGGTCCTTCAAACAGAGGACTATCTTCTGTCTAAAGACAGGAGATAGGGTTACCCTAATTTGTTTTCAATTTAATAAATTAGCATGTTGCCTGTGAGGAGACCAGCCTCTCCTCAGTCCAGAAAGGTAAAAGGAGGAAAAAGGAGCTGGCCGCTGCTGCGCTGGAAAATTTCCCTTTATGACCCCCATTCCAGAGTTTTCTTTGCTGCTTCCACTGTCTGTCTGAATCTGCACTCAGTCCCTCTTTCCTTTCAGACTGGTCACCTACAGCTGTGTGGATGCTTCACGCCTGCTTCTCACTAGAGCTGCTCCCATTTTTCTGAGTGCCTGGTCAGTCAGCACTTATTTGCAGAAATCACAGTGCTTTGAACAACGACAGAGGTCCGTAGGCTCATGCCATGGTGTTGTGAAGGCAGAGCTTGCAGGGATGCAGCATCAGCACCATGTTTTTGGCAGGGATGCTAATGCCACCTACCACCCCCCTCAGATTCCCCTCTTCCCTTGGAGAGCCAGTGTGGCGTAGCAGTTAAGAGCAGGGGGCTGAGATTCTAGTCCCCACTCAGCCATGGTCATAGACTCTCAGCCCAACCTACCTTGCAGGATTGCAACCTACCTTGCAGGACATAGAAACAGAGCGAGTCAGAAGGGGTCTCCTGGGTCATCTACTCTGACCCCTGGCTCCAGCTGGTTCCGCTCACGACATGCCCACCATGTGCATGTCCAGCCTATCTTTGAGCACGCGCACCGATGGGGCCTCAACCACCTCCCGTGGAAGCCCATTCCACACCCTCAGGGTCCTGACTGTCAGGAAGTGCTTCCTGGCATCCAAATGGAACCTTGGCTCCCTGAGCTTAGCTCCATTGGAGCACTTGCCTTCAGTTCCTTGATAGAAAAAGAGGAAGGATAGAAATATAATAAATACTTCTCAAACACAGTATGCATTTCCTCAGTTTTAATGCAATGTATTTTGGGGGTGGCTTGGTTCTGAGTGGGCAATTAAGACCCATGAACTTTACAAACTAACTGCTCTTGGCGAAGATGAAATCTGCTAGAACTGCTGTGTTGATATGGTTCAGCACACTTGCCTAATTTTTGAAGCTCTGCTTGGAGGTGTGGCCAATGGGAATTGTTATAATGAACAGTTGCACTTCCAGACTACGGCACTGCATGGAAGTTTGCTTTCCCCTGACCCTAACTCACCCATAAGGTAATCTCAGATGTGAGACTGTGTACATACAAACATGGAAACATAGAAACAGAGCAAGTCAGAAAGGGTCTCCCAGGCCATCTATCTGATCCCCAGCTCCAGCCAGCTCTTCTCATGACATTTCTACCATGTGCATAGCCAACCTATCCTTGAACACCTTGACCAGCACCTCTCATGGAAGCCCATTCCACACCCTAGGGGTCCTAACTGTCAGGAAGTGCTTCCTGGTGTCCAAAGCACACACAGAGTCAATTAACCCAATTCCCCACCATCAGTTGTGTCATACTCAAATTGAGCTTTATTATACACAGAGCCCAAGCATCTGATATTGTAATATATGTTTGGTGGAGTGGGAAGGATGCCTTCTTTTGCATCGTGTGATCCAGCTGAGTGCATGAACAATCCATTATCAATTAATCCTTTTTCTTCCAAATTTCCACTATGATATTAAGTGATTTCCTCACCACTAGCACATTCCACCTCTAACTTGAATCATTTTAATTGATACATAACTTGACAGAAGGGATGCAGGTGGCGCAGTGGCTTAAACTGCTGTGCTGAGGGGCTGGTTGATCGAAAGGTTGCCGGTTTGAATCTGCACAGCGGGGTGAGTTCCCGTTGCTCCGTCCCAGCTCCTGCCAACCTTGCAATTTGAAAGCATGTAAATGCAAGTAGATAAAAAGGTACCACTTCGGTGGGAGGGTAACAGCGTTCCGTGGACTTTGGTGTTTAGTCATGCCAGCCACATGACCACGGAGACTGACTGTGGACAAATGCTGGCTGCCTTGGCTAGGAAACGGAAATGAGCACTGCCACCAAGAGTCAGGCATGACTGGACTTAATGTCAAGGGGAAACCTTTACCTTTACCTTTAAGGCTAGTAGGGATGTACATCAGATTCAAACAAACTCCAACACCTGAGCAGAATTAGTTCATTTCCATCTGGTTCTGCTCATTCTCCAGGCAATGTGGACGTCCCTCTCTAGGCAGTGGAACCAAAGCTGCTTCAGAATGAGGATTTGTTAGTGACTCATGTTTTAGATCTGATAAATACCCCCAAACTGTATGTCTGCAAGTGGTGTCTCTTGGTTTCATTTCTCGAAACATGGCAAAGAGAAGCGAAGGGAGGGAGTATGCATTGTTGGGTAACTGTCAGGCTCACCTCCTAATCTTAGGACACATACGCCATGAGCTCCAGTGCTTTCAGGAAGGTAAGTGCTACACCTTGAGATGGCCTGTCTTCTAAGGCCACCACTCTCCATTATGTTATAATTCACTATGTGGGCTCCAATACCCTCAACTGGTCCTGGCAACCTGAAGAGCAGCAATCCTTGGAGCAGCTGCCTCCAGTCTGCGTTCCACTCAAGGAACGTGTGCCAATGAAATGAAGTGGCTTGTTCCCTCCAGACTGGGGCTTGGGAGCTTGAATCGGACTCTGCAGTGTGGGAGCAATTATCCCCGAAGCAGGTACTCATGCCAGGTGCATGGCCCTTCTGAGAGCGCAAGAAGCGGGCCCTCTGCCCAAGGAGCCGACATCTAAACCTCCACACAGGAAATAACAGATGATGGGACTGGGAATGAAGGCGAGGGAAACAGGACAATGGTGCTCCCATGTTTCAGTTGCGCATGCTCAGCCTCATCATTTTGATGGATTTAGAGTGAAGCTTTCATCAACCTGACACTTCCCAGAACTTGTGACCCTTGGTCATGCTGGCTGGGGCCGATGGGTGTTGAAGTCCAACACATCCAGAGGGCATCAGAGAGGATTGCAGGTGGGCATGAGAAAGTTTGGGATGTGAGAGCAGCATTTTGGAGTTGGTGCCCGGGAACAGGCACTACACCGGGGAGCACCCCAGCTTCATCTCAGTTCAGCAGGGAAGGTGCTCTCAGCATTCCCGCAGGGGCTCTGCTTGCCACTGGACTCAGGAACATATGCTGGCATCATTCCCTGAATCTGACCACCCAGCTTGGCTCTTTTTCTCACTTTTCTGCAGATCCCTTCATGGACAGAGAACTAGTGCATGGAACGGGAGACCAGGCATGCCTTGATGGAGCACCAAATCAGGGAATACGTGGATGTCCCGTAAGGGAGGTCCTTCTTAACAGAGTATAGCTTTTAGGTACTAACATGTCATAATGTCTACAATTATTGGATTTCCTTCCCCCTCCCCTTCCACCTCACCCCACAAATTTATCCCTTTCTTTGTCAGTCAGCTACTGAACTGTAACTTCCATGAAGAAAGCATCTAGAGGCTGCAGTGTTCATTTGCTATGAAATAACTGACAATGAGCATGAAAAAACATATAAAATAACACTTAAAGCTTCCTATTTATACAAGAAGCCAATTGAAAGCTATAATAATTCGATTGGCAACTTTCCCCTCTGGGTCCTTTTAGAGTTCCGGGGGTGGGGGTGGCAGAGAATGCTTCTTTTCAGATGCCATGACAGTTAAAAGATCCATGAAGAGAAAGTTATAATGAAATGGGTAGAGTGCAAAAAGGAGAGTAGCGAGAAAGACATAATAGTGAATCTCACAGGAATACACACTTTAAATTAAAAAGCCACAGTGCCGCTGATGTGAGCATTATATTAACACTTGTGTGACTCAACCCTTAAGCACTTCCTTCATCCTGTATTTTGTAATTTACCCTTGAAAATGAGGGATCTTTACTGGCCTCATGAAAGTGGCATATATAACAGTTCTATTGATTCACCTAAAAGAATAGTAGTTATTAAAACTCCTGCAGAGATCAGGTGTGGTAGATTCCATTCCATTCCAATGTTTTATGCTGCCATAGTGCTGGAACATGGGAGAGATGCTCTTAAATGTTTGGGTTTCTGAGAGCAGGACTACAGGGCAGATGTCTGGAGTCCCACTGATCAGACTGAGCACGAGACTCACAAGTGCAGCAGGGTGGGCTTCCTTCACTTATTTTAAAATGCAGCAATGCACAGAACCATCTAAGTGTAGGAGCCGACACTTAGCGAGACGTGCCAGTGTTTCAGTTGGATGACTGAGCTCAGCTTGTGATCTTTCCTTTGGATGCCTGCGTCCATAATGTGTTCTCCCTCCTACAACCCTCAGAAAAGCAAACACAGTGTTTGTACACTGCAGCCACACGCTTGCCTAGGTGTTCCTACATTTTCCACCTGAGACAAGTGCTTTGATCTAAAAGCTGATGAATCCCTTCCATGGGTAAGCATGAAACAGTGTTTCAGTTGCACACAAGGAATGGGGAGAAGGCCCTGTTTTTTCTGATCTCCCCTCCAGCTTTGGCTTAAGGGGAAGATACAGAGGCACTATTGTTTGGCTACAACTGGAAAGAGTGAGGGGGTAGCACTTGCTGATTTTGTCAAGGTCCCGTGCCCCGTGGCTGTACACAGAGCACTGGCTTGGAGGACATGCCTTGACTGGATAGACTTCCATCAAACAGTTACCAGCATAAGCCAGATTTCCCACTGACTAGCTGTGATTTGTGTGGGCACTCAGGCCAGCGGCAAAGGGAAAAAAGCATGGCGAGGAGGGCCATGGCGCCAACACTTTCCTGCTGAGCCAATTGGTGTTCTGGTGGGCTCCACTGGGGTGGAGCCAAATGGGTGGGCCAACCGGAGAGAGATCTCTCCTCTATCCTCACTCTGGTTTGACCCGAGGCTCCTTAGAGCAGGCTTCTGACGCAGCTGCAGCAATGCAGCTACTGACTTGCTCCTCTGGCCACTCTAGGTAGGGATACGTCTGCAGGCAGCTTGGGAGCCCTTTTCACCCCCTGAATCCTGCCCCGGTTGGCACTCTTGTTGCCACCACAATTTTGCCATGTAAAAAAATGCATGGGATAAGCCACTTGCCACTAATTTCAAACTGTTGTACCATGCTAATGTGGCCATTTTCCCTTGAAAACAAGCTAACAGGCTGTTTTAACAGTCTGTAGTAGTTTGTCTCCATAATTCTGTGGCAAATGGTTTGTTTGTCTAAATAGCTGAGAGACTGGAGCAGAATGCTTTCCTGTTGCTCTGGAAGGCAGGACTAGAACCAGTGGGTACGAGGAGGAAGGAAATAGAGCTCAGCTTAACATTAGGAGAAGCTTCAAAAGTCAGAGAGCTGCTGAGCAGTGGAATCGATTCCATGTGTGTGGGAGGTGGCGAGTTCTCTTGCACTGGAAGATGGATTACAGTCTGCCCAAGATGCTGCAGCTGCACTCGATAATATCAGGCAGGTTTAGCCTAGATGATCTCCAAGATCCCTTTCAAGTTTATGATCCTGCAAACTTCCGGCATCCCTTCCATCTTGAGGGCACTAGGCTGGGGAAGGCTGCTACAGCTCATGACGTTTCTGTCCCAGCAGGGATGAGAAGACTTCTGTTCAAAAACCATGCTGCCCTCTTGCTTTGAGCAGTGCTATGCAGTATTTTCGCACAGATTCTGCTGAAACATGGGAACATTAGCCATTCCTGTTGTCAAGTTGCTCCCTCAAGCTAGAGCAACAGACAAGCTTTTACAGCAGGAAGATGCTGACTTCACAGAACTGTGCTCTTGCTCAGTATTAGAGCACCTTGTTTGCATGCAGGAGCTCCCAGGCTTAACCCTTCACAGGTAGTAGAAGTTCTGCCCATGACCCCAGAAAGCGCCTACCTGGCAAAGTAAGCAATACTGGGCTTAAGGGAGCTTCTGATCTTTGTCTCTCCAGGTGTGTTGGATGGCACCTCCCGTCATACACAGCCAGCAGGCACATGATGGCTGCAGATGATGGGAATCCTAGTCTGATGCTTTTGGAGGATATCAAGATAGGGAAGGCTTTTTACCTTGACAACATGTGAAAGAATCATAAGGACCCCTGCTTAGAGCTGGGATAGGCAACCTGCTGGACTCCAGATGTTTTGGACCACAGTTCTGCAAATCCCTGATCATTAATCATGCTGGCAGGGGAGTATGGGAGTTGGTGCTCAAAAGATTTGGAGTGCACCAGATTGCTTACACCTGGTATAGAGTGGAACCTGAGAGTACCAGAATATAGAATTTGCCTGGAGAGAGCAAGAATGTAGAGTAAGTGCTGTACACAAAGGGCATGATCCACCAGAAATGTCTTTGTTTCTGTCTAGGTTATGCAGGAGAATTTCCCAGGGGAGTCCAGCCCAATCCTTTATTATAAGGCAGGGTGGGGTAGGTGGTTATTCCAGTGTGGGTTAAAGTGATCATACAATGCAAGCATCTAACAATTCTGCTGTGCAGAGCAGGAGCTTGAACTTGGGGTGGGGGCAGGGGGAAGCTGAGCTGCATAATTCCCGAGTTCCATTAATTCTACAGTGCTCTCTTTCCTTAATTTACATAACTAATTAACGGCTTTTTAACAGTTCATTAGGAACACAGAACCTCATGTGACAAATAATGAGCTGAGTGTAACACAAGGGGTCTTCCTAGCGATTTGGAACAAAAACTCAATGAAATATGCCATTTGAGATGCGGAAACTGTCTGCCTGAAGAGGGTATTTATTTGTGTTTATGGGATATTTATACACAAGGATCAAATGATCAGCTCTTGAGCTTTTGGATCTGGGGAATCATGCTTGTCTCCCTGTCTTGTTCTCTTGGATTGGGTGGATTCTCTGCAACCCAGCCCAGTGGGATATACCCAAGGCTTTGATTTCACTGAGCAGAACCAGTTCATCCCCCTCTGTGCTCTTTCAGGACACCTTGAAAAGTTAGACATGCTTAAGTTCCATTGGGACTTCTCACATCATGCCACAGAATAAGACATTATCATGTCTAATTTATGGTTCCACCTATTAATTTTGGTTGAGTATTTGAAATACACTGCTCTGTTCAGTATCATCCTCTCCTCCCCTCTCCTCATATAAGGTTTGACCTCAAATTTTTTTCTTAAAATGTATTACTCTGATTGACTGGTACATGTTTCAGAACACTATTTCTCTTACCTAATGAGATTGTGTTTAATTACCTGCAGCTGGGGCCAACTTTGTGCATAGTCACCATACAGACCAAGACGGATCTTTTGTGTGAGATGCACTGCAAAAAAGCACACAAGTTCTCATCATAGGTTGTCTGTAGTTAACAAACATTGCTTCTTAGCACAGTTGGCTTCAGACAACAGGATAGCCCACATTCAGCCACAACCCACAATGCAACAACAACCCACACTCAATCAACCCACACTCACACCTTGAGCATGGACTATCCTGTTGTCTGAAACTAGTCATTAGCTTTGCCAAACCCTTGCTCCTAGCGTATGAAAACTCCCCAAGGCTGGTCTGTTGACATGAACTATCATGACGAACTCCTGTACATCAACGTTTACCACTATACTACTGTGACATTTATTTATTGTTTGCTTGACATGAGAGGTACTGCTTCAGATACATTATAAAGATTAGTAAGTGAACCAGTGTGGAACTGTAGCAAATTTGCTGCTATTGTTCCCCATCAAGGAACTTTAAAATACTGATGGTTGGGGCACCTCATAATCTCCTGCTTGTTTGTATGATCTTCCCCTTTAGGTTTTACTCCAAGGTGACTACAACTAGATGGCCAGTGCATCTTTTTCTTGCCAGGCTAAAAAGGCACCAGTATGTTTCTGAAATCCAAACCTCAGGGTCACAAATCCTGCCTGAAATGAAAGGGTTATCTACATAAGAGGTAGGGCAAGAGAGTGGTGCTGCTCGAGCACATCCATTGCTTAGGGCTTACCTACAGGAGGGTTTTAACACACTATTTTACTGAGGCTGCTTCTTCTGCAGGAGGAAAAATGTGTTTTTTACCAAGAGATTTCCCCCCTTGGGGGTTTATATTTTTTTAACAAACCACAAAGTGGTGATGTGATACAGGTGCTGCACTATAGTGAACATGTGGTAAAACACATTGCTTTTGCTCCTGTTTCTTGTGATTTAAAATTTAATACCAGACTTTCCTGCAAATGTGGCTGGAGAACATGGGAGAGATCTCATGTGAAATAGCCCTGCAAACTTCCATGAGTGAGGGATCACAACAAACGCCTTGCGCAGAGGAAATTGTGGCATTGAGGTAGGATGAAGGCATAGAGGGCATTTGCTTTTCTGGTCTTGGATGGGTCCTTAATTCTATTTCAATTCATAATCAAGGCCTTCTGGGAGGCAGAACAGCAGTTTCCTGTGGACAGCAGGCTGTGGTATCATTTTTCTGGATCCGCTTGCACTGCAAAGTTGAAAAGCTCTTTGCAAAGAGCCACTAGCTCCATCAGTGATCACATATTGCCAGGTCTGTCTGTCTGCCTCCTCCAGGGCTCAGGGAGGAAAGGTTTCTGGCAGAGATAGCTGGAGGGGCTTCCCATAACTCCTGGGTATTCTAAAGAGAACGAGAAAGCAAGCAAGGCAAAGCAGGTTGCCAGAGACAATTGTGTTCAGTGAGCGCTTTCCAAAATGCAGGTCAGAAATGATAGTTCCTGATGTAGCTGAAAGTGAAGGAGGCTCAGTGGGTGTAGCAGATCTTGAGCAGTCCCATCAGTCGCAGTTCTTGTCCTTTCCCTCTTAACACATAAGGTACAGGCACAAGAAAGAAGACAGGCACCTAGAAAGGAGGCAGAAGTGGATGCAAGCACATACTTTTTAATATAAACTTTAACAGCATCTCTCCCTGCATGTGCAGAAGTGTAAAGGTGTCTCTCTACAATACCCACCTTGGGATGACCTCCTTTGCACAACCTTTCACTGAACTCACAGTTGATAGAAAAAGAAGGAGGTGGAGGGAACAGAATAAAGTGGAGAGAAAAAGGGGTAAAAGCAGCCAGCTCCAAGTACTACACTAGTACAAAGACTTGTGATTCCAAGAATGCCAGAAACGCTGGCTATTACATAGCAAGCTCATGCATGCCTACTAAGAAGCAAGTCCCATCTAATTCAATGGGACACATTGCCAGAAATGTATGTATTATGTATACTCATTGACCTGGGAATAAGCCCCATTCAGTTCAATGTAGATACACATAGGACTGTTAGATGCTTATTTTCAATCCTCAGATGAATGACCACGCTGCTCCAGCCCCCCATCTGCCTTTGGCTATCAGGATGGAAACACAAACTGAGAAACCTAAAATCAAAGTAGAAGCACCCATTACTTCATAACACACTTTCTACTAATATTATAAATCTTAACATCAATTGCCAAAAGATACTGTAACATTTACCACCATATGAACATTCACAGCAGGAAAAAAACAACAACTCTGACATTATAATTATATTTGGGCTTTCTCCTTTACTGTCAAATCATTCAGGCCCAAAAAGGAAACATCACAGTCATCTTGACTGACAGATAAATGGCCAAAACTACATGGAAGAATTCACACTCATTCAGTTATCACATATGATTAAAAAACACTAATATTGCAATTCATTGAACTAATCAAATTTGTTATAATGCATCAGAATATTGTATCCTAAACATGTCAGCTTCTTTAATTCAGTTGCTTTATTCCCCACAGGAAGGATAATTCATCAGGATGGAGATTATGATCAGTGAAAAAGTTTTAGAAACTGTGATGGTAGCCATACATGTTCATATGGTAAATTAATATAATATAATATAAAATGAAAGAAAATGCTGTCTTAAAGCATATTGCAGCATCTGGATTAATAGATATATAAAAGAAGTGTTAATCCTTATTATCTCTGACATCTCTATTTAAAAAAGATCTAAAGGCATGAAAGAGCACAATATGTGATGAATTGTGATACATGCCAAAGTATACCCAGCTAACCCCATGCAGGTTAAGAAAAAGAAGATTTGGTGTTGCATCTTCATTTGGAAGTGTGCACATCATCACTCCAATCTACTTAAGGCACAATCCTATGCAGATTTAGACAGGACTAGACTTCCCAGCATTCCTTGACTATCATGGCATTCTGGGAGTTCAAGACTCTTCTTCTAAGCTTGCATAGAATTGGTCCTTTGGAAGCTCAGTAACTGCTGGAGCAACATTGCAGTTGAGAGATAGATGACTACGCTTGATCTCTACCACCCACGGGCACTTTGGGAGCTGCTATAGACCAGGTTGTACTGTCTGTCCAGCTCAGTAGCAACGTCTCTGGCAGCAGTTCTCTGACCAGTGGCCTTTTCCATACCACAGATGTCCCTGGGACCTTTGGCATGTGAAGCATGAACTCTGCCACTGAGCTAGGGTCCCTCTCCGAGGAACCACCTTTCCTGATTCCTCCCTACCTCCCATTCTAGGCTACAAATGCTTCCATTTGAGGGTTGATTTGGCAACATACATACCCATCAGAATTAAGGCATTTAATTGGAATTCCGTTTTTGTCATTCTAAATTTCAGTGACGTGGGATAATTGCATAAGTGACCCCAGGGGTATAGGAAGCAACCATGGAGAATCCTGTCCCCCACCAACTTTCAGGGAGCAGCGACCTGAGGAGGGGACAAGGCATGGGGAGAGAGCCCAAGCCACCATGGGCTGGATGGGAAACCACTGTGGGCTGGATTAGGCCCAGAGGCCTATCCCCATCCCTGTTCTAAAGCTCATTCATTGCTCATTTAGTGTAGTTGAATTCCACAGGCTTTAATAGCACAGTGGAGCTGCAGCCTTGGATGGCCATCATGCAGCTTTTAGATCAGCTACCACCTCCCAACTAGGGTTCCCTCCCTCTCGATACTTGGGATAATAATACTGGCTGCTTCACAGGCTTTTTGTAAAAATTGCCAAGATTATGTATGCAAATGAGCTTTGAATACTTAGAAAACGTATTGAAATACATCCTTATTAACGATGTGCTGGATTCCAGTCCATGATTGCAGGGTGTCAAGTGGAAATGACCTGTCCGCCCTGTGGACTGTTTATTTATAGGCTGCCTCATAACAGAACGTTTTTTGAGTGGCTTATAGAGTAAAACAATGCTTCAAACAAATTAAAAAACAACAAATTACAATATAGAATGCTAAAATGTAGTAAGTAAAGCATTCCAATCAGGATAAAAACATATCAATTAAGGGCAGGGAGCAGAGGAAGAAGAATAATTTTTAAAAATCCTAGATAGCTAGAAGAAAGTTAAGAACCAGAATATAATTTAAGATGCCTGTGTAAATAAAAAAAAGTTTTTGCTAATATCAAACAAATGCTAGAGCTGGCACTAAGCAGGTCTGTTTATGGAGGGCATTCCACGAACAGAGAGCCACTATTGAAAAGGCCATTTTGCTTGTGGTGACCTTCTGTACATCACTCAGTGAATGCACTCAGAGAAGAGCCTCCTGTAATGGTTTCAAAGTACAGGTAGGCATCTGTGGGGAAAAGAGATCGGTTGCCTGCTGAGGTCCCAAACTATGAAGTGCTTTCAAGGTTAAACCCAGCACTTTTTAATTTGGCCTAGAAATCGAATGGCAGCCAGTAAAGATGGCAAACTACTGGCATGACATGCTTGCAACACCCAAACCCAGTTAGCAGCAAGGTTCTGTGCCAATTAAAGTTCCCGGATCATTTTCCAAGGCAACTCCACATCCAGCATTGTTGCAGTGATCCAATTTGTTCTTTGTTTCCTAAACTTTAGAGATGGAATTTACCACTCCAGCAAAGATGCCATCATCTAGTGTGAAGGAGTGGCAACTTCAGCAAAGCTGAGCAAACTTCTTGCCACACTTTCCCTACCATGTGATGGACCCGTTTCTTTTTCATTTAATGTTTAGAAAATGATGTACTCTGCATTTACAGCTCTGCAGTATAGGTTGCCACAGGGGAGAAGAAAAGGTTTGCCAATTTTACTTCTTGCCGTTCAGTAAAAACAGAGATTATTGAAAAAGATTCAGATCTGAAGCAAGATACCTCCCTCCCCCAATTTTACCTCCCATCCTGTTATGATGGCTTGAGAGGACCACATAAAGAAAGAAAGGGAACTATGGTGTGTATTGTACGAATGTGTGGCTTAATTTCAATATGGTGTAAGTAAATCACCATTTTGCACTAGTAGTTTGTGTGTTTGTAAGTGCACCGTGCTGTTGTTGCAAAAAAGTCTTTGAAGTCTTGTATAGGAACAGAGAATTCTTATTTCAGCAATGCGCATAACAGTCCATTTCACTGCTATTTATTGCCGTGCTACTTTATTCACACACACAGGCAGAGCATATAGCATTAATAATTATACTCATTGTCTTTGGTGGAGATTGGACTGGCATAGACTTAGCATTAGATTGACGTTAATAGCCTGAAGTATAGATTATAGGAGAGAGCTATCATGTACAGTATGTATCTACAGAGGAGAAGAACAAGAGAGGGGCTCTTAGGATCAGCAGATCACTAATGCATGGATGGAGAATGATATGTTCCATTTTTCTGCTAGATAAAAGACATCTAGATGTGTTCTGATCAGCTGAAGAGCAAGACAAGGAACAATTGCTTGCTTTTCTGAAGATGCAGAAAGCATGTTATTCCACTTCCATTGCAGGTATTGTGCAACTTTTAGCTGCCCTCTGAAAGATTAGCCATTATTGTGTCTGTGTATTTGCAATAACGGTGCAGCTCTGCCCAATGGGCTGCCATGTCAAGGCTAATGTTTAGAGGGGCTACCACAAAGATCCCAGGTCCAGCATATGAGGCATGACTGGGGTCTCAGGTGTAGTTCCCAGGAGCTCCAGTGTGCACATGGATACATCACTCCCTTGCTGCAAGAATCCCCCCCACCACCCCCGGGAAGGGGCATGAGCTTCCAGAAACACCAAGGAGCCGCTCATGTCAGGAGCCTTGGGGGAGCCTCAGCCGTCAGAGGAGATGAGCCCAAGTTCATCCCCACGGGAGGAGAGGAATTCCACACGTGTGGCAGAGACTGACTGGCTGCCTAGTTCCCTGGCTGCACTTCCTCAAGTAGCAGGCCAGTAGGGCTCATCTGAGAAGTGCTTGATGACAAAGGAGGACTCTTCAAGAGGCAAACGCTCCACAGGAACTAGGCCTTCTCCTGAGCAGGGCCTTGCCAGAGGGCCTGTAACAAATGGGAGCCGAACCCTGCGTGGGGCAGAGGAAGCTCTGACCACATAAGCCTTAAGTTTTAGTTTCGCCAGTTGCCGGGTAAGAGGGCTCTTTCAGGGTTGGGGTCCTGTTTTCTGGAACTTCCTTGTGAGTGACCCTTTGTGCTGACTGTTGCTTGGCTCCTGCTTGACTCTGTTTCTGGGCTGAGCATTGAATTCGACTCCTTAACTGCGCTTTGACCTTTGTTTGTATCTTGGCCACTCCCACCTTAGCCTGATCCTGTGCTGGGCTTGTGCTTGACTATTCAAGGCTGCCACGCAAAGGAAGAACAGAATTTCTTCTTGATCATCAGGACATGGAATAAAGGGTTCAAGTTATGGGAAGCCAAATTCCAGTTGAACATCAGGAAGAGCAGTACAAGAATGGAGCCAATGGCCTAGGGAGGTTGTGGGCTCTCCCACACTAGAGGCACTCAGGATGCAACTGGACAGATATTGGAGAGGGATGGTTTAGCGTGGAGTCCTTCACTGAGCAGGAGGTTGGACCCAATGGCCTTCTTGGCCCCTTCCACCTCTGCTAATCTATGATTCTGTGATGCATCTGTTCTGTTGTCTTGTCTTTTGTATTGCCTCATAATTTGCTCTAACGGCTCAGAAATAGCAGGGCAAGACACTTGTCTTAGTATTTGCCAATCTCCTTCCTTTATAGCTTTTTATGTTATTTTAAATTAAATTTTTAATTAAAACTTGTTTTTTAATGGAAATCTGGCTTGCTGCAAAGCACTGAAGCCTTCCAGTGTCATCTTTATTTGGACTAAAGAGAGTGGTTTTGTGTTTTGGAGTTCAGAACCCACCTGTGCCTCTGGGACAAATTAATTTTCTTTTAGGCTCAGTAGTTTGTCTTCTGGAAAATGAGGGTTTCATTAACATGCCATGATCACCTTGATGGCCATTTTA
Organism: Varanus komodoensis; assembly: GCF_004798865.1. Taxonomy (NCBI): domain Eukaryota; kingdom Metazoa; phylum Chordata; class Lepidosauria; order Squamata; family Varanidae; genus Varanus; species Varanus komodoensis. The sequence continues at coordinate 20,578,244 of NW_025335468.1, forward strand.
TGTATGGGAAAGCCCTACCCTATAGCAACCATTTTTTGAGAATACCCATAACATTCTCTCAAAATTCCAAAAGTGCCCACCTACCCTCAAAGGTTACGGATCCCTGATGTGTGTCGACACTGCTGACACTGGTCTAGAGAAGGAAGAACAAGACAAAGAGGTCTAGCATCTCTCTTCATACCTTATTTCATAGTACAAGCTTGAGCTCTAGGTCTTCCAGATCCAATTTCCCATGAGAAAACTGGCTCTCATATTCCACATCTCTCTTCATTGGTCTATGCAGGACAACCATTATTTTTGTTTTCCCTGACAAGGAAGACCAAGCTAGCCTATGGTCTACTTTCCAGAAATGAGATTTAATTTTAGTTACAGTTATTATGGCAACAAAGGTCTGTCCATAGGATCAGGCTGTAAATTACTTATCCACTTTTACAGTCAGTGAATATTCTTGGAAGGGTGAGATGTTCTCCTTTATTATTTTCCTCTGAGTTGCAGCAAGATTATTCCACACCACTTGGTCCCTTGCTGTCATAGTCCTTGATAATGAGCAAAGGAGATGCGTTGAAAGAAGACGCACTTCCATAGCATAGTTACCCTGATGGTTGAACAATTTAAGCATGTTTCTTTTTGAAAAGTCTTCCTTATACTGGGTATTCATATCTGGTGAGAATTTGGGACTGCTTTTGTGTACTTTTCCTGCTGTTGCAAGTATCACAGGGTTCTATGCTTTATTAGTCTAGCTTAAGTTCATTTCTGGGCTATTTTCAAGTGCTGGAATAAGCATTTAAAGTCATAAATAGCTTAGGGCCAGATTACCTGAAGGATTGTCTCATCCTTTATACACCTGCCCAGATCATCTTCAACAGTTTTTCTGGAAGCCCCTACCAAAGGAAATAAGGTGTGGGTGGCCAGTAAGAAGAGAGCCTTTTCTGGTGAGGCACCCTGGATGTAGAATCAGCTTCTCAGAAAGATCAATGGGTGCTTCTATTGTGTCCTTTCTGACACCAGGTGAAGACACTTTTATACTCCTAGGTGTTCTAGTTCTTCAGTTTGTTTTAAATCTCATTATACTTTAAACCTCTGCAGCGCAGCTAGACTCTAGCTGGTTATTTATATGTTTGTATGATAGTTTTAAACTTTTAGATTTTAGATTGCATTTTATTCTCTTGGATTTCAAGGTTTTAATAGTTGTGAACCATCCAGACAGCTTCAGCTCTTGGCTGGTATAGAAATGTAATAAATATATTTCAATAGATATGTTTGATGCAAGATTAATATTGAATACAGCCTTTATCATTTCATTGTTAAGGTTACCTTAGTTTTCCTTTGAATTGTCCTTATTAAAGAAGAGACATAACCAAAGCTGATACAATGCTTATTTGATTGTCAGAATTGTCCCTAAAAGATGCATATGTCTGATCCTATATCTATTTGCATTTTGTAGGGTTTGTTCCTAACATACTTACCTTCCATTGAGCCAGTAACTGGATGAAGGTTTTGTCAACTTTCCTTGTGTTGATTTGTAGGGCAGGAGAAATGTGGAGGGGAAGATTGCTTTCGTTCTCTTCTCACCTCACGTCGGATGCCCATAATCCTCTAAGTGCTCCAGAACTGATTTAAAAGTGACACCTCCAGTGCAATCTTTTATCATACGTCTGCTCAAAAGCAGGCCCCAGAGTGTTCCCTCGGGCTGACTCCCAGGTAAATGTGCCTAAGACAGCAGATCCTGCTGCCACTGACTCCTATGTGCATCCACACAAACGTCCCATTGGGTTCAATGAGGGCTTATTCCAGGTTTAGGATTGCAGCTGGAACCAGATGATAACACTAGTTGATATCTTAATAGAGCCCTAATAGAGAGACTAAACTAAATCAATACAATGCTGGGAAATATTCTCATGTGGGAAGGGGAAATTTTGGAGTTGGGAACATAGAAACAGAGGGAGTTATGAAACTTCTAAGGTTTCATGCAGAAGTTTTCCCAGCCCTACCTGGAGACTTCTTCAGGCAAAGCAAGTAGTCTTCCACCCAGCTGTGACCTTTCCTTTGGGCATGGACAATTTCCTATGAAAGCAGGAAGTGTGGCAATAAGGGGTAATAATTTTGTAATCTGGAAGAACCTAGGAATTACTCTGCCTAATCAGACCATATGGGATCTGCTCATTGTATCATTCAGTTGCTCACAGTGGCTGGTGAGATGCCATGGGAAGCTGGCAGGAAAGTCACAAAGGGCATAGCCATCCCTACTTTTTGTCCCGAGCATCATCGCTGTCATGTTTCTGTACACGAAAAGGGGTTATCAGTTATTTTGAACAAGGGATAGCCCATAAAAGGAGGGACAGGTAGCAGCCCAAGAAGCTTGGCAGGCTGTTTAAGAACTGCTGAAAGAATGGAAGATGAGACTCCCATGCTGCGTTAATGATGCACTTGCATGATGCTCCATTGAATGGGGTATTAGTTACGATACCTTTGTCTGCCCTGTGTGGTTATAAATCAGTACACATTATTGTAGCCTTTGGAATGTAAGCCTCATTGTGACGTCCATGCTGGCATCTCCCACCGACCAAGATAAAGAAAGAAGAATTTGCCAAGAGAGGTAATGCTATAAAAGCATGTCTTGCTTTGGTGTTTCTTAATCCTCAAGAGCTTTAGACAAAACATCAAAAGGGCTGTAGCAGGTCTAATTTTTGTTTGCTCAACATGAAGTTATATAATCCTCCAGCATATTACAGCGTTGTCTTACAGCGTTATAGCATTAGCACTAATGATAAGGCATGCTTGTTGCAAACATCCAAATTTCTACACTGTGTTTTTCAAGAGCAGCAAGGCATTTTTTTCTTCTCATTATTAGTGAGAGAATGTGTGAGAGAGAGAGAATGAAATGGGGAAGGAGGCAGGAGAAGAAGACTAAAAAAATAATACATGTAGCGTGAAAACCTGTAGAGAATTAATTGCTTAAAAATATCAAAACAAACAGGATATAAATGACCTGGATGTTTACAGGTTAAACATTCCATACTATTTTTTTAAATGGAAGTGGTTGCTGTCTTGAGGTGGCTAATTGCTGAAGCATCACAGTCATTTGTGCTGCCTCATTTTCCCCTGGGATCGACACTCACAACAGGATAATTCTTACCCTAATATAAGTGTCACAGTGGGGACTTGGTGCAATTTGCTGATATGATATCAAAAATAGCATTAAGGTAATTACATTTTGCACTCGTAATATTTCACAGGCAATGATACCATTGAAATTTGCACTTCTTTTGTACCCTGGCCACTTCTTTCCCTTTCTCCCCACCCTCTTCTACTCTTTCTTTTGTTTTAATTTGAGCATCAATGAAGCTAACATGCATAGCAGATATTTGAAAATGCATTTGGTTACAGTCTTACTTATTAAAGCTTTAATCAGCATTTAAGAATGAATAAATAGCATAGGGTTATGTTGTAATCCCCGCTCACATACCTCTGGTTAATGACTGCATTGATCATGACCTCCCACTAGGATAATCTTGCTAGGGCATCGCACATTCCCAGCATCTACTGAACCTGGGCCTTAGGAAGGAGGGGTTCCATGATGGCCTTTCCAAGGACCACAGGCAATTTTTAGACCCTGGACCTGATACTGGCAGCTCTGACCTTTCTAAGGAACAGCCAGGCACACCCATACACTCCCAAGGCTCCTTATTTTAAAACATCACCAAGGCTCCTTGTTATTCTACAGAACTTCTCACATCCCATTGCTGCCCCATCACATTACTGACTCATATTCAGCTTGTGATCTACAACAATTCCAAGATTCTTCTCACTTGCAGAATTGTTGTGCAAAGTATCTCTTTCTTGTAATGATGCATTTGGCTTCTTTTTCCTATGTGCAGAACTTGACTTTTGTTTCTGTTAAATTCCATTCTGTTGTTTGCAGCCCAGTGCTCCAACTTTTCAAAATCACCTTGAAATTTATTTCCGTCTTCCAAGGTATTAGCTATCCCACCCAGTTTTATGGCATTGCAAATCTGATAAGTACTACCTACACATCCCCACCTAAATCATTAATACAAATGCTGAAAAGCACTGGACCCAGACCTGAACCCTGTGATACCCCTCTTGGAGAAGGTGCCATTGAGGAGCACTCTTTGAGACCAATACTGTAGCCAGCTGTGGATCCACCTGCTAGTTGTTCTATATAGCCCACATTTGGCTACTTTGCTGATCAGGATATCATGGAGCACTTTGTCAAAAGCTTAGCTGAAGTCAAAATATATTACATCTGCAGCATTTCCACAGTGCACCAGGGAAGTTACCCAATTAAAAAAATGAAATCATGTGATGTCTGGGAACCCAGCTGACATTGGCAAACCTAACAGAAGTTTCAGTGCATTTCTGGTCTGAAGCTGAACTTGGCATATCTGTAGATGTTTGGATAAGTCCACAGGTACAGGAATTTCTGCTGAGTGCCAGGCAATACAATGTTTTCTTCTGTTTTTCAGATCCCTTGTTAGTAAGAGACTTTGTGGCCTTCCTGTGCAGTGCAAGAAAAACCTTTGCAACCTAATAAAACTGTTTAAAGGAAAACAAATACTCTGGGGTTGCCCCACTCACCATGCTATTTTGTGGCAAACTGGTAACTTTCCTGCTTGATCAAGGAGATATGATATCTAGTTATTTTGCTGGTAGAGGGCCTTGCCCCATCTTCAGAATGCTGACTATCTCCCATGAAGACCCACCACTCTTCAACCTCTGATTTCAACTGCAGGCATGTCAAGACATGTTGAACCCTACACTGCATACCCAATCCATGCAGCATCCCATCTGCATCTATTTCAAGTTCCCCAGTTGCTGCCTATCCCAAGAAGTGTTCTGTGTAGAGCATTTGGGAACTATAATATGCCCTGTGAGTTCATACCTGTTGCCTCTGCAAGCGGTCTGCTCTTTTTCTGCAACAACTTGATCTCTGATGCACTGCTTGAGTGCAAGCTGCCCAATCCATTTTCTCCTACTGCAAGAAAAGTGACCTGGTCCACCTACATGTGAAACCAGAGCTGCTTCCTCTAAACAAAAGGGGATGGGAAGCACCATCTGGGAAGCAGTCTGGAGGGTTTTTCCAGGAGAAATACCATCAAAGCTGAACCTCCCCATCAAAGGCATGGCCACTGACCCTCAAAGAAAGTTGGTTTCTCCCACTTGGTCTGCATCTCTGGAAGTCAGGCAGTAGTAGGCATGTCACACTGTTACTCATCTAGACCAGGTGGGGATGCGCTCCTTCACTCATACTGGGGAGCCCCAAGAAGATGTGTCTTCGGTGATGGAAGGAGGAGAGTCCCGCACACTAGATTGGACCTGGGATGCCTCTCCACAGATCCGAGTGCCCTTTCCTTCACCAGCTTTCCAAAAGAAGAGGGTGAGGGAGAAGCTCCTGAAGGAGGGGAAGAACCTAAAGGAAAGCACCCTGAACAAGCAAAAGCTGAGTAAGCATCAGAGTAAGCAGCTGCAGAGCCTAAACATCCAGGGAAAGAGGCATGGGAGGAAAAGCCAACACTCAGCAATACATAAAGGGCAGCATTTTTCCAAAGCAAGTGTAAACCTGAACTGGGTGCACCTTGCAAGGGATTTGGTCACTGCCACACAAGTAACAGGGGAGTACACATATGAGCTTTTCGTGGAAAGGAACAAACTGGAATAGAAGGGCTAATGGAATGGAGGAGAAGGCTATCAATGGCCACTAGCCCTATTAGCTATATGCTACCGCCATTATCAGAGGTGATATGGCTGTGTACACCCATTTGTGAGGCGCCTGGGCAGATGAATGCTTGTACCCATCCTGCTTGAGGGATCCTGTGGGCAGCTGCTTTGCCACCATGTGAACCAAGGGCTCGACTGGATGGACCAGTGGTCTGATCCAGCATAGCTTGTCCTGTGTTCCTATATTCTTATGTTCAGTGAGTAACTAGTCCCTTTCTCCCAGCTCAGACCATAGGTAACAGAATCTCTTCTTCAGGAGCATCAGGACATGAAAGCGTGGAAACCTTGGATCTCATCTCTGAGTGGGCGATGAAGAAATGAACTGCTGCCATGGACAGGCAGACTGATGCCAGGGGGATGTTGGCAGTTCAGCATCTTCATGGTGCCTTCCCAAGCTTAATTAAGTTAGTAGCCTGGACAGGTCTCTCAATGCCAAGGTTTCTCTGCATAGCATGCTACTAACCACGGTTGCATGTATATGAAACAAGAGATATAAAAACTAGGGAACTGCTCCATGGTGGAGATGGAGTGTGGTGTGCATAGAGAAACCAGGCTGACAGTGCAGCAGTGATAGCATAACAGGGGAAGAGGAAGGCTTGGGTAGAAATGCTTCTCAGGCCTTCTGAGACCTGCTGGAAGGCAAGGACTCGGCAGCATGAGCTACTCGTAGCTAAAGAGAAGCATATGGAGGCAGGGGCGGGGGGAGAGCTGGTGAAAAGGTAGCCAGAATGCCAACCATTTCTCAGGCCAGTCCCTCCCATGGGCTTCCCTTTAGCTAGAGATCCATGCAGGTTGTGATGGGTGTGAGGGAAAAAGTAATTGCTAGATATAAAACCTACTATGTCAATGATAAAATATGCAAAAGGTTTTTATTATGTGGATTAGATTCCTTACTGGGCAACATTGAATTTAGTATGTACAAATCTTTCAGATTAAGAGGATCCAGAATGTATATATTGTGCTTACATTGTATGAATATGTGTAATTCTCTCAGAAGCACAAAAAATGGGCATCAGCAGCTAAGAATAAGGACTGTTTGGTACAGCTTTGCTACACAGACCTAGAGAACACAGGGATTCTACAGCGCCTAGGTAGCATTCAAGGGCCACGGGATGCTAGGATTTCCCTGCCCTCCTGGGATGGTAGACAGAGCTACACCCTCAGGGGGAATTGAGCAGGGGTGTCCATCATGCACTTGAATATAGGGAAGAAAGGGGGCGTGAAGGGACGGGAGGCGGCGTGGCCCCGCTGGATCCAGTAACCTCATAACCTGACACTTCACCAAGGTTGCTTCTTCCATTTGCTTTCTAGGAAGATTAGAGTGTCTTTCAGACCAGGGTTCTCCCAACACCACCTGAGGTTTTCCTCTGCACCTTTTGGTATGTTCTTATAGATGCCATCGCACATCCAAAAGGTGGACCTGTGGTATAGAGATGAATTGCAAAAATGCAGGCTTGTGTAGCAAATAATTGCACCATCTAGAAAAGTATCAGACTTTCCTCCCGCATCTGGGGGAGAGTGAAGGCCAATGCTGAAGGATATTGGTCCACCAGCCTGACCTTTCAGAGTAGTCACCCAGCTGATGGTGAGGCCTTTGTTGGCTTGTTCTGAGATAGAACCTTAGCGTGTTCTTTCACCAAGACTGCTAGCACCTTTGTAAGCCACCTGAATGGTGCATGGGTAGGACATGTTTCTGTTCAATAAAAACGATGCTGCAAAGAACTTTGAAGCCACCAGAGTTTAGATTTAGACATGTATTATCATTAATCTTTAGGTTTTCCAATGTTAAAAATTAATGAAAGGTGAACTATTTATAAATATGTCCAAAGTCATAATCCTGAGTTGTCCATCCTTGATGCACACAAGCCTCTGAACATGGAAGCTGACATGCATCCAGTGCAGAGTGTCAGGCGTGGGGACAGTTCTGCTTCGTGCCCTTTATTTCAGCTCTCCAGATGAAGCTGATGGCATAAGCTGTCATCCCCAGTCTTCTTGCCTCCTGCTACCTCAGCATGCCCCTTTAGCTCTCTCTGGGGTTGACTCTCAGCCTTGGAAATGCACCTGGAGTGTTTCTTTCAGCACTGGCTGCAAGGGGAATGGGGCAGGGCTTCCACATTTCGAGTCCCAGCTCTAAAATCTTGGGTGACATTGGCGCTGGAACTCCAAATAATCCTATGCCCCCCTCAACAATATTTGGAGGCCATAGGGTTGTTCCCTTAATGTAATAATATCTTATACCAAAGAGGCCTTAAAACATTTAAAATTGCATTTTCATTTTGTACCTGATGGTAGTCTGTGCAGAGAACATTGAACAGTTTAGAAATGTACTGTAACTAAATGAATAAATTATGTTTCATTAATTAAAAGGCTAAGACCCAAATTCTATAATACGCAACAGTCTGACTTCATTAAGTCTTCATTCTAACTCATAATAATTAAACTAGTGGGGTTAAAAGGTTAGGAAATGGATAACACACACATTATTATGGTTTGGATAGTCTTCATAGAGTTGGCATCATGGCAACTGCAGAGTCTGCTGCTTGAATTTGGGCTCAGTGGGCACTTTTGGAATATTGTGGGAATGCCATAGGTGCTCCCACAAAATGGCTGCCATGAGGTTGGGTTTGCCCATTCATCAAATGCCTGCAATGATGGCTGAACACATGCAATGATGGCACAGCTGAACACAAAAGGCTAATTTCCCAGAAGGGAAACTGATGAAACTAAAAGAAAAATAACTTGCCCAGGTACAAGGTCGACATGAGGTCCAGACTCCAAAGCACAAAGCTGGTCTTCTGAATTAAAATAAAGATGGTGCTAGAAAACAGAACTTGATTTTTCAACATTCTAGCATCCTTTAAAAAAAGTCTTAAAATGTAAAATAAAAATCAGGAGGGGCAGGAAACCTGAAGCACATGGGGAGGAGGTGTCTGCAGATGTACAGGTCCCCATGAGGAACATATTAGAGATTCCTTGGTTACCTATTCATTTCTTCAAATCCCAACCGAGAAATTTTCTTACTAAATTGTGGGAGAGATAAGCATTAAGGAACGGAATCACCCTCGAAAATATGGAAAACCGCCCCCTGGATCCCGGGATCTCTCTTTTTCTCACCCCCTTCCTCCTCCCTCGTCTTCTTCCTCCTCCTCCTTTTGCTTGCTCACTCTTTGCTGCTACTCAACAAAGCACCAATCAGGCGTGTTGGCCTACATGTATTTGAAATGTTTCATGAATGGAAAAGCAGCCTCCAATATCTATTAATCCCCTCTAGAAATGAAGTACAATCTATGAATTGTGGATTATTCATGTAGGGTTCACTATGGAGGAGATGATTTACAGTTTAATATTATTTGCAATTTGCTATTGAATTTCTATGAGGAACTTTTTTGTGTGCAGACAGACAAATGTTTGCAATTATTTGATGCTCAAGGGCAACGTTGAAAGTGACCTGGAACAGGCAGGAAGAGATTTTTTCCCTACTAATATGATATGAAAGTTTTATCGTATTAGGAATTTTCTGTCATAGAGGATTAGTATCAGCCCGTATTAACTTTCATTTTTACTAACTTGCAATGAAATGTGCTAATGTGGCCACACTTGAGTATTTGATATGGAGAAAACAAAGACTGATATGCCATAACTATGCTACAACATAAGGTTTTCAACATGATTATGTTTCAGATCAGGCAACTTCCAAAGATTGGAGGGCTGCTTTATCCCCTCCGAAACCCCCCAACAGCCACCTCCATGCCCATTCCCATCAGAATCCCCACCAGACAGTGGGGATTTTGAAAGGAAACATCCGTTAGTTTGTTCATTTGTAAGCAGAATGCCTTCCCAGTAGTTTTTCTCAAAAAAAGTACTGATTTTCCCTGTAACACCCCCCCCCCCCCCCCGGTTACTGCTACAGCAGCAATTTGGCAGGCCAGTGGGGAAAATGAATGCACCAAAATGCCCGTCTCTGTTTTAGCTGGAAGGACACATGTTTTACAGGGTGATGAGGAAGAGGAAAAAAGGCCTTGATCACCAGGAATGGATGTAAGCCACTGCAGTGGCAATTAAAACCATCAGATGCTACTTTGCAAGCATTTCTGTATGTGGGATTTAATCCTAGACTTTGCCTTCTATTTTTAACCCCTTATGAAAATGGATTATTCAGGTAGAGCTGCACGATCATATAGGAACAGTTCAAACCAGCCATAATACATGGATTGAGCAGATCTAAATGAGGACTGGCATGTGGCAGTTGTACGTAGAAATTTTATTATATAGCTTGGCTTCCAACCTGTGCCAATAAGCCACACAGACAGCAATTTTTTGGCATCACACTGGATTATTGTTGACTTACACATTTGAGGATGCCTGTAGGAACTGTTAGAAGAAAAAAAAAACATTACCAGTATTTGGAAGCTTCTACATGCATGGATATACTATTACGTAACGTAGGCTGTGGGATTCCAATACTTCTACTCAACAGATTAGAGTTCCTGCCTTTAGAACGATATTTATTATGTCCAGAATCTACCTGGTTTGCATTATCTTCCAAAATTGCAGATTTATGGCAGAATGTCTGAATGAGGTAGACTATAATTACTGAATTATTGAAGTTTTGCGTTGCCGTTCCTTGTTCTCTTGTGTCTTCACTTGCTGAAGCTTAGTTGGATAGTTATTGTTTTTGTTTATCTGCCCCTCAGGGATATGAGGTTTGTGGTGCCTGTATTTATATATTTAATTTATATCTTAGCTTTCCAGCAAAAACGAAAACAACACACAAAGCAGTTGTGTAAAACTCTAGGGAAAATTTGCCATCTGCTGCATTGGATGAGTGCATGATTTTACCCTGAATCTTTCTGTAGAGTTTAAGTTTCTGGTTAATCATGGGCTCAGTCCAGAGGATGGTACCCTCAACAATGGAAAAATCCTAGTTTTTTGGAAGAACAGAAATAACTACTGGTAAGAATAGATTAGGCACTTCTTGGCAGTGAGAAAAGCCCTCTTATTTATGATGAAAATGTGGGATCTACTTTTGGTTAATGACTTAATTTGATTAAATTATATCATTCTGAATATCCAGTACAATCCCTGGGAGGTTTACAGGTCTGCCATCAGCGTGTCCTTGATTAAAAGGCCAAGGCGTCCATTTATAGCTTATTGCTCTCCATCATTAATATTATGTTATCTTTCTCTTCAGACTGATTTTTAATTTTTATGTTTGTAATTATAAATGATTTACAGGGACATTCATTGCATGAACTGTCCAGAATCATTAAATTCTCCTAGGTTGAATAACCTGATAGTCACCTGGAATTAACCAAATCGGAGACATTATCTAGCTGAATTTTCTGCTTCCTTATGAGTCTGGACCTCTCATTTCTCTCTCATGACTACAGTATCTAATGAGAAAAAAAATTAATTGATAAGAGGTAATTAGCCACATCTAAAGGGTGCACACTAATTACAGAAAGCTATATGTCTTCTATAGTTAGTGTCAGTAAATGTTTCTTGAATAGTAGCTACAATTTTTTCATGCGGTATGCACTGATTTTAAATGCTATCAGAATATTAACTTTCTGAACTAATTCTTGGGGCCTAATCCTGCTTCCCACAATGGCAAACCTTCTCTCTGGAAGAATCCCAGCAGGATCCCCCTGTACTATGTAGAGGATAGACTAGACCGTTGTTCTTGGTATACTTTCCATGCTCAATTCTTCTGATGAGGACTATGAAGAATGGGAGATGGGGGGTGGGGATCGAGGGGGCAGAGGAGGGTGAGACTGTCTCAAGGCTACCCATCCCAGATTCTCAGGCAGACCATGGAAACAGGCAAGGTTTGGAAGAGAAGGAAAGGGACAAAGGAGAGGAGAAAGACCTGACCAGTGTCCTGACCCTACAATGTAGCATCAGGATAAAAGAGCTACATAGTTAGAGAGCTTGTGCAAGTCTTGGAGGGATCCCCCGCAAAGGAGGAAGTCCAGCATGACTGAAAAGGAAGGCTTTCCAAAGTAGTTTCTAGTTTGGGTTCAGCTGATGCACAGAGAATAGTCTTTCAGTTGCTGTAGCTTTTTAGCTGTGACTTGTCTGTTGAATTTTGCAAAGAGACTGTCTGTTGTTTTGGAAGTTTGACACAAATAAGGGGAAACCCAACTCTCTCATACTACACTTTCCCACGTGCAGTGCCAGCCTAAATGGGTGGCCAGTGGTTGCATTTTACAGAGGAGAGTCCTCCATTTGAAGGGCTGTCAGATGGTGTCCCAATTTGAAAGGTTGTCCTGTCCAAGTCAAATTTAAATATCAAGAACCTTAAGAAATTGTCAGGAGACTGAGCAGGAGCTTTGACGTTGTTCAATGACAATGAGCACCTGGGAAACAGCCTGTGGGAGAGCCCATCCCAGCCTTCCCCACCAGTAGGAGATGGCCTGTATTTCTATTTCTATTTCCATTTCAGGAATTATTTCTACATTTTCACCCAATTGTATGTGCCGTTATTGCACAATTCTGTTTCCTCATATGTGCGTGTGTCCGTGTGTCCATGTGTGTGTGGCGGGGAGAAGTATGTAACTGGCTAACTTTGCTTGATGAGCCTTTGCAGAGAATGGACAGTTCTGCACACTGCCTATAGCCTTATGTTACCCTCCCTATTTGCTTATTTTAGTTACATGAACTTTGGAGCTTGTGAAATGGGAGGGAGAGCCAAATGAAGATATTTGGGACTTCTGCAGACCTATTATTGCTACGAACATCCTAGCATGCAGCCTTTCCATGCCTTGATGCACACATGCTGAGTGAGAGCGGTGGGGTGGGGGGGTGGGGACTGAGCTCCTATGGACTGCTGCCCTCAAAGACATTATGCCTGCACTTGCTGGATCATGTATTAAGTATACCAGTTGAACCAGCAAGAGGACCATGGCCAAGCTTTTTGTGCATTCCCCATTTCTACTACTCAAATGACATCAGTTGAAGAGATTGTGATTCCTAACGTTGCTTTATATACCAGCCCATATTCCTTTAATGTGCAAGGTTGGCAGCTTTGAAAACTCCATCAGATTCCAAGAGAATTCAATTAAGCCAATTAAGAATTGAAGCTAATGGAGGTACATCAATTTCCATCAGCTTAGGACCAAGTCCCCTGAGTTGCCTTAAGAGCCCTCTTCACAGGCAACAAAGTAATGCATATTTTGTTAACTTTGTACAAAATTTTCTGTATTAAATTCCCTGCCTCCCCATGATGAGTTCTCACTATTAAGAGACTTTTTCTTCATGCTGCATCTCAGAGATGCTTATGTTATGCTAAGTGGTAGAAGTGGGAATAGCCAACTGCTAAAGTCATCCTAAATGACTGATGCAGAGTTGGGATCTTAAGCAGAGACTAAAATAGCTTGTATTAGATTGGTCTGATTAAAATGGCCCACTGGATTCCGTAGAACCATCTGGCAATACCTTGGAGTAGCAGTCCAGCCCTCTGGGTCAGTCACTGCAGGGTTACTTAAGCACCAAGGATTCTCCAGGTGCTACCCTTTTGTGTAAGGACTGATAGAGAAGGGAACTAGTTCTAACCTCTGTGTTACCAAGCACTCCTAAATGCTGCTCAGTGAGGAAGACATTGCCTGACTCTAGAAATGTGTCCGTACCCCATCCTTGGAACTGAACTAGGCACTACTACGTAGGACCATTCAGACTCTGCATGATCCAGGCAGAATTACATATCTAATTCTTGAAAAATGCCTTGAGTGATTCCACTTATTTGTCCTTCAGTGCATTCCATCCATTTTTCTAATTAATCCTCGGGGTGTGCCTTTTTTACATCAGCATGAGAAGGAACATTTAAATATTTAAATACGTAAGGTTGTTTCTCAAACATATTTCCCCTCACAATCCAGGCTTGATGAAGCTACCCTTGTGCATTCTTACTTCTTTAGTGACTAATTGCCGATCAGAGATTAAAGGCAAGTTTGTGGCCAGATATTTCTAAAGGGCACTTGTCTGTTTCTAGAACAGAGCAAATATAATGCTTGCTAAGTTTTCTTGGTTGACTCCTCTGACAATTGGTTGTATCCACCGCTGGGCTAGTGGAAAGAGCTTCTGCAGAACTTCCCCCCTTGCTTTAGCTGCCTCTCCACTCCCAGCCTCCAGTCCCACTATTTCTCTCCACCCAAACCTTCGCACACTATTTATCGCCTTTGACTGTCCCAGGCCTGTTCCTCTCTTTAACCTTGCCCAAGCCTTATTTTGCTATTGCTTCTGTATTATTAATGTAGTTTTTAACTGTTTATTCATAGTGTGTTTGTTTTGTTGTAGTTGGAACTGTTCTAATTATGTTCTATTTTGTATTTAAACTTGATCTTAACATTTGTATAAGAACTTCTTGGAGATGTTTCATATAAGTGGTATTTACATTGACCTTTACTCCTTGTCTTTTTTCCTCCCTGCTCCTGGCCTTTACTTCATGTTTTCTTTCCTCTCTGTGCCTTTGTCTTGCTAATTCTCCAGTCCTCCCAACCTCGAGCCTTGCTATTTTTCTTCCCACTGCAGCTGCTTTGACTCTCCGGTCCCCCATGGCAACCACTGTGTGACTAGCCGCATCCTCCATGAAAAGGAGTTTGTGCTGGTGCCCACAGTCATTTCTTAGATTCCCAGATGTGCCTGTGAGGAAGGCTGAAGGACAGGAGCTCAAGAGTGAATAGAGGCAGCCAGGTTCTCTGTTTTTTCTCCTCTCTCCACATGGTTAGTCCCCTGGTGAGGAGGGAAAGCTAAGAAAACTGGATCAGTAACTCCTCAGAGAGAGGGAGTTCCTCCCAAGGGCAGCTACCCATGTGTCACTGCTATGGCCCTTTGACATCTGACTGGATGCAGCTGGGCTGAAGCCTGACTCAGAGTTGCCCTGCATAATGGCGGAAGACCCCAAATTGGCTGCTGGTTTTCACCTTGTTGCTGGGGCAGGGGTTAAAATAGAGGCTGCAGAAATAGCCCTTTGTCTCCCTCTGGACTGGGAAATGACCGCAGGGGTTTGGTGACTGAATTTGCTAGACCTGTGCTCTTGGGAGACCCTTTGCCTAGGCCTTGCAGAGTTGGGCTTATGGTTATTTTCTGTCAAGATGGAGTCCTGAAAAGTCTGCATACTCTTGAGAAATGGGTTGCATTTTACCCTTGTGTTTTTGTGCTGGTTTCCCTACCTTATTCCTTGCTCTTCTCCTTTGTCTCTTAACTGTTAGTTCTCTTTTCCTTTCCCTTTTAAATAATCTCTCTTTATCCTACTGGCTTGACTTCTTAGGGGAAGATTTGGTGCTAAGTCCAGTGTCCAGACTGGGGGTAGCCTATTAGAGTTGCAGAAACTAGGCTTGCTAGGAGGGTGGCTGAGTGATGCAACCCAGCCATTCTTCACAGTAGCCATTATCAAAAGAGCTTAGGGACACCTGCCATATCCCATACAGGAGCATGAAGAGCTGCAGTGCATAGGTTAAAACTGGTTGTAAGTTAGGAGACCTGTCTTGCATGAGTAAATGTGCTTTCTGCTTGCACAAAGCCACCACTGGATACAACAATCGATCTCTTCCTTAGCTTGTTCCCCATGCATTTATTCTTCCAGTTTCGAACTTCAGCATGTACTTCCAGACAGAACCCTCACCTTGCAGCCCCATCTATCCTGAAAAGCATATCCTAGGTTTGTGCAGGGACTTTGAAGTTAGCACTAAATGACTTCCAGCCTAACATCCATAGGACTGGGAGGCACAGGAATTTATTATATGAGTCATCCTTAACTGAACTCCTGCTGTGCTTGTTTAAAGGCTTCTTTCCCTCTCCTTACCCTGCACTGCAGCCTTCTAAATAGTTGTTTTAATCTTTTCCCCTTCATAAGTTGTCTTCATCCCTTGGCATTTCCTTAACTAATGGCATTATGATGGTCTCTTTCATGTCTTTGGGGAACTTGTTTGAACTATATAAACTTGCAGGATGTCAGTGCAGACATTTCTAAGTTTCCATTCCCACTTTCTTTCTGTACTTCTGGTTATGTGACATCTGGCTTACTTAGGACTCCATCATGGGTGGATATATCTATACAGAGAAACAGGGAACACCAATTTTTGGTGACTATATGCCTGTAATATGTGCAATGGTCATATCACAGCAGGAAGAGAGAAACTGCCTTTGTGAGTTTGTTTCTCCTTTCTTCAACAGAAATGAGGGAGAAATCTGTAGATGTGGAGATATGCATTTTCTCTTTTTATAGCAGTGGAGAATCTGTGCTGAATTGTAGTACAGGAAAAAAAGAATATATCCTAACAGGACTGGACAACCTGTGGCCTTAAGTCCACATGCAGACTTCATCCTGATTTCACACAGCCTTCATCCTGATTCCCAAAACTGCCTGCAAGTCATTCATTTAGCAAGAGGAATCTTTCCCCCTTTCCATGGCAGCTTGATGGGAGAAGAGAAGAGAAGAGAAGAGAAGAGAAGAGAAGAGAAGAGAAGAGAAGAGACCTTCCCACTTTTGTTCCATCCACATCTGACTTTGTCCCCACCCATCACTGACATGTGATGCCCTGCCTGACAGCTTATCCCAAAGGGAATGTAGCCATTAACTAATCCCTACATCTTGACTTGCCATGATCCTCTCTCAATTTTAACTCCAAAACCTAAAGAAAAATTCCTGCAATCTTTTCAAATGACACAGCTACAGTTTCCATGTTTATATTCAATATCAGGGAAACCTATTCATAACTTTTCTAGTTCACATTTTTCAGAAAAGGTTTGCAATGGCTGTTCCCTGCCTTTGAAATGTACCTGCTGATTGCAAGTTCCAAACGATTTCTTAGAAACAGTAGAAAAACAAATAGTAAGAGCTGCACCACTGATTGAGTTTGATAAAATTGATGGCATATAAAAACTACATCTTCTCCTTGGATTTTCACAAGGTCTGTATGTTTATGCCTATAGATGTCTACTCGGAAGTCCTAATGAGTTCAGTGAAAACTTACTCCTGGATAAGTGTATAGGATTTCAGCTTCAGCATACCACAATTGGGAAATATGGATTTTGGTTGTTAACTAGATAAACAGTGCATCTTTATTTAATCCTAATGAACATGATGCTGTTAATTTAATTTTAAACTGAATTATGTTTGTGTATTTATCAATTTTATTTTAAGTGTGCAAATGCTTTTTTTCCTGTTTCTGTATTATGGATTATTTTTATTAGTATCCACATTCACTGAAATTAAAAATTATGTTTTTAAGAGCTGTTTTTTACTTCAGCATGCTTTGACTGCATAAATGCTGTGAATAGTGTTGTTTGATTTGTTTTGATAACGTTTGCTGTTCAGTTCCTTTCCCTTGCCCCAGTCTTATTCAAAACTAGCAGGAAATGCCCATCGAAAATGTGGGAAATACATGTGCAAATGTGATAATCCGAATAGCTGGGTGAGTGTCGCAGCCTTTTTTGTTTTCTCTACCCTGATCCTGACAGTCTGTCTTTCCCTAGGAGCATTTGCTTCTATCATTTGCCATATTGCCATCCTTCTCTCAGACCAATAATCCTAGAGGGCATATTGAAAGGTGTTATTTCCCACCTGTCTATTGACTGACTGTGAGGGAGGCCCATGACTTTGGTGGACAGTGTCTGAGTTAATAAAGTCATCACAAAGTTCAGAGAAGTGTGGAATCCAAACACAATTGCATGTGTTTTGATCCACATTCCAGTCCAGGAAGTATGCCTTTGGTTAGCTAGCTTAAAATGTGAACTGAATTATGTTCTCCAGCATCTTCATCTGAAGCCTGTCAAATTAAAGTTGTATTTGATGGCAGAATCTGAGGTTGTCAAAATACTTCTGAGGTGTTGCATCTAGCAAATGTCCAAACACTTATTTTCTCAGCACTAAGGCTCATGAGATTAAATCTCAACGCTTTCCCCACCACTCACATAAAGCAACTGTTCTACTAAGAACTGCTGTTTCCCCCCTCATTCTCACCTTCCGTCTCCCAGAAGAATATCACTGATGTCTATAAGTATATCTCAAATGCATATGCACTTGGTAGCTTTCAGTATAGATTTAATTTACTTTAAATTAGGTTTGTTCAACACATTAGGTAAGCCAAGTTCAGTGTGCCCCCCACCCACCCACCCATTAGTCTTAACAGATAAATCCTATAGAACTCTGAATATGCATACATAGATTGGGCTTTTTATGTAATAACATTCCCCCAAAAGTTTTCAATTGAATGGAGAAAACTACATTTTGACACACGGTGTTCTAAAACCCCATCACCTTCTTAAACATATACAGAGCAAGGCACTGGGAACACATTTCCATTCTCTATTTTGATGTTCCTATTATAGTATAAGACGGTCTTCCGGAACTTATTGTGCTCTTCATGAGATTTAGTATTTTACCATGACCAATATTCAGGAATACTGGGAGTTATATTCCAAAACATCTAGAGAACACCAGGTTGGGGAAAGCTGATATAACCAGAATTGTGTGTGCAGGCATGAATGTGGAGGCACATATGTGCACACACACACACAGGTGCAGGTAGCACTGCCCTGGGAGCCAAAGTCCAGTAACTCACGGTCCCAGGAGCTTTCCAAATGATCAGTGAGAGAGTGGCACAGGGTTATGGCAACAAGGCAGAAGAAATAAAGTCCATTTTAATTCTGTAGTTAAAACTGCTCATGTTCTGATGAGGGTGCAGATTTCAAGGGTAGCAAACAGTTTTGTTGCTTTTCTTCCATATCAAGGATGTCGATTCAGTTGCAAGGCACAGCTGAGGGCAAAGAGAAGTATTAGCTGTACAACTGAAGTAGTACACAATGGGGATAAAGGATATAAAGTACGGGGTCTACAGTTCTCTAGCTGCATCACTGTATGCACATGTGTAAATATGACTAATACCTTTCATCAGACCATCTTGTGCATGAATGTATATAAGAGCTCAGTTTTTATATGGCTTTATTAAGACAGCAATAAGAATGCCATTTCCCACCCAACATCAACATTATTCACTACATGGACTGGGATGTGCTCTTGGAACAGTTCTGATTCTCTGCTGGAACAGTAAGGAAAGCTACCTGAAATGTTAATTCTGCTCTGTTAGGAATGTCATTTTGGAAACATCACTGTCCCCATGAAACAATCCTCATTAGTGAGGTAGAAGTACTGTAATCTCTACCCCCTAATACAGAATATTGAGGTAGATTTTTTTTCTCTGCAAGGTCAGCCGGGTGCGGGGGACATTTTTTATTTAGAAATTGTTGCTGTGCCTGTGAGCCTACTTGATTAGTTGTTTGGGTCTGTTATTGCTGTTGTTGTATTAATCCCTGTTTTATTGCAATGTGTGTTTTGGGTTCTTTGTTTATATGTTTTTTAACTTTGTAAACCACTTGGGGAGCCATTTGGGCAGTACAAAAATGAAACAAGCAAGCAAGCAAGCAAGCAAGTAAACAAACACATTTTTACTTCTGAGATAAATAGCTGCACACACTAGTAGCGAATTCTTCATAGGATAGGTTGCCTGCCCACATGACCCGAGCAGAGTGCAGGGGAGCATGGGCTCACTGCAGACTTGCCTGAGCCCCTCCTTTCTGTATGTAGGTCTTGCCACCCACCAAGCTGAACACAACTGACCAAACACCTGAGACAGCGAAACCAGGCGACGGGCAGGGGAGGCTTGCCACCCACCAAGCAGGCCACAAGCCATAACTGGAGGGTTATTTACAGTCAGAAGCTGGGCAGACACACTCCTGTGGAAGCAGGAAACAAGAGTCACGTTTCCTCTTTCAGTGATTTTTATGGTGGCATTCAGTCTGTGAAGGCAAATGCTCTTACTCGGGAGTAAGCCCCACTGGAAATATTGCCAACACGTTTGTTTCTTTATTTTATTACTCTGTTTCATGTACCTTGTCGGGGCATCTTGATAGCACCCGTGAGGCTGAATAAATGGATTCGGTGGGAAGACCGAAGCGCCTTGGACCTCAGTACCCTCTGCAGAGAAACCCAACTTAAAACAATGCGGTCAGGTAGAGGTGAAACCAGCTACAAGCTTTTAGACTATATACAGAGTGTTTTATAGGTTTTGAGTCAATGTATACAGCAGCAGGGCAGATGATGACAAAATAAGGGGAACACAGTCAAAAGGGTGTGAGATCTGCAAAGGGGACTTAATACAATAGCATTGATTACAGGAGTTTGACATAACAATTCAGGAAGGCAGTGATTATTATGGATCTTAGTTGTGAGTTTGAACATGCAAATTAGGGTGATTGCAATGCTGCTAGAAAACTAACCTGGGAGCTGCTGCTCCTGTTAGCAAAAGAATAGACATGGATTAACTTCCCTTGGAGTTCCCGCTTCACTTCGGAACACCTCTGTAAAAATGCAGCAGCATCTCAGGTGAGCTGAAAGTTCCAATCTCTTAAAGTAACAACAGTAAACACAAGTTTGACTGGGAATTCTGTTATTTTTTGAGAAAGAGGCACAGGAATACTGCAGGTTTCATTTTATAACACAAAGTCACATATAAGCAACCTTTTCCTATCAGGATTTATCTGAATTTCCCTAACAGCTGCTTTTGACAGAGTATCCAAATGGTGAACATGAAATCCAGGGCCACCAGAAACCTTTTCAGCACTAGTTTAAGGCAGCCCTCTGCACTGAGGGATTTAAAAAATACCCGAGGTTATCTCCTGGCTGAATGGGGTACCCATGTGGGGTGTTTCAAACAGATCCAGTTTGTATTAATAGCATTTTGCTGGCTATTTTAATGCGGTTAAACTGGTTTTAAATTCCATATTTATGGCTGCTTTTATTGTACCATGGCCCTGTACAGGAATGGTTGTGAACTGCCCAGAGAGCTTCAGCTATTGGAGAAGAAGTTAGATTAGTTAATTGTAACACAATAGAAGTAATCAGTGGTAAAACCATGCATTCTTGTGGGCTGCATATCATAGCTGGCTTCTTACAGAGGCTACATGTCAATTTGTTGACAGCATTCAACTTGTAGTCTTTTTAGTGTCACCAAAAGTTGCATCAAAAAGCAAAATAGGGGGTAATCTGAAGAATTATTGAGATCTGACCTCTTCACCCTCTTTTGGAGCTGAGGACTATTTTGAGGATGTTGCTTTAAAGACATGTGATGATTAATGCAGCATTCTGTTTTGAACCACCAATATGGCTTGCATAAAGAGCAGGCAAAATACTATGAAAGTGAGAAGCATGCTGCCAATTCTTTTTAGAGAAACAGACACCCAAAATAGCATGATGTCAAATAGTATTTATGTATCCTTGCCTACCATGTCTGATGCATTTGTGTTTATTTGGCCACATTGATATGTGACTTATTTTGCAAAATGTAAAAATACTCGTTTTAAAAATATCCATTTAATCTCCACATAGCCATTCAGAATTAGTGTCTGAGATCCATCCTAGGCTGTCACATTACATTTTGTGTCCACTTGACTCCCATAGCCAGAGAGAATCTGCCAATCCCAACTGAGTGAAGTTTACCTGTATCCAGATCTAACATGTACATCAAGATGTTAAATTCCTCTCCACTCTGCTTCTGATCAAGCAAATAAAGTCCAGCAGACTGTGGTTGTGTGCAAGGAAAACAATGCCACACAATTATCTTAGAGTGCTGTCCTTAACCAAGGTGGTAAGAATGGGGCTCTGAAGCAACAGAGATGGTGCACCAGTTCCAGCCCGTGAAACATTCAGACCATGGGGGTCCTGCTCGGACTGTGCTCGGACATGGGGTTGTTTGATGTGTAGTCGCAAATTCATGCCCAACCCATCATGATCCCATGGACAACATTCCTCCAGGCTCTCCTGTCCTCCACCATCCCTCAGAGTCCAGCCAAGCCCACACCCACTGCCCCAGTGACTCCATCTAGCCACCTCATTCTCTGCTGTCCCCTTCTCCTTTTGCCATCAATTGTTCCCAGCATCAGGGTCTTCTCCAGTGATGGGCATGGGGCAGGCACTCCAATAAAAAGATGAAACAACTGAACCTTAAACCAATGGGAGCTGTTGGATTGAGGTGAGGTGCTTCAATCCAATTTTTCTTGTTTTTCCTATGAAAGTGTGAACCCTGCTGTAAACTGCGCATACGAAGAACCTACCCTGCATGATCCTTATAAGAATTGAATGCCTGTTGATCTGAGGTGGAGCTGAGGCGGTGAGTTGTATAGTTATTTCATCATATATTACAATGTAATAATCATAGAAATAAAGCACACAATAAATGAAATGTGCTTGAATCATCCCAAAACCATCTCCCCCCACAATGGGTCCATGGAAAAATTGCCTTCCATGAAACCGGTCCCTGGTGCTAAAAAGGTTGGGGACCGCTGCTTTAGCAGACCAACCCAAGCTTGATCGTATTTGGCTTGCCATACCCTGGAGCTGGGCTTGGGGGTTGCCTGTCTGGGGAAGAGGGCTAACGCCCCTACTCAGCGGGACCTGAATCTTGAAGTGGCATAAATCATTGTGCTGGCTGGGGCTGATGAGAACTGTAGCCCAAAATTTCTGGAAGGCACCTGCATTAAGGCAATCCTTATGTAAAAGTTATTAGATCCGCATGTGCAGCATTTTCTACTGTTCAGTGTGGATATGCATATACTACCAGGATTAGAAATGGATGACACATTTAATCTGATTGAATAGTTAAATGGGACTTTAAAACAATGAACATTAGCCACTTAGTCCATTTGGTAAATCCTAATAATTAAAACTGCATGTGCAGTAATGATTAAGGCTACCCCAGATATTGAAATGGAAAGAGATGCATCCTTGATGTGTCATGGCACTACCATAATGGAAACATTTAGTTAATGGAGGATCTGTGTCACAACAGCAAGCATA
This sequence comes from Varanus komodoensis, assembly GCF_004798865.1. NCBI lineage: Eukaryota > Metazoa > Chordata > Lepidosauria > Squamata > Varanidae > Varanus > Varanus komodoensis. Next base: position 20,600,835 of record NW_025335468.1, read on the forward strand.
CAGAACCTGCAGGTGGAAAAAAATACAAACACATTTCCCAGCAGAATCTCACATCACAATTCATTAGGAGAAATCTGCAATAACTGATGAGAGAGGCATAAAATGGATTTCCGTATTGCTGGACTGAATCATGGCTCCCAGCAATTAATGCTTTTTGTCATATTAAGCAGATAAATAATGCTATCTGACATTACAGTATTTCACATTACAGTAAAATTTTGTAGCATTTGCTCATAATCGGACTTGAAATATGTTATCTAGAAAAAAATACGTTATCTCTGGAACAGTCAAACCCCATTAGAAACCTTAGGCTTGAAAAATCACAATGTTAACAGTTATGTCCCCTAGCAAAGGTTTGCTTTCCTTAAATAGTGTTAAATTTAAACCCAGGAGCCCTAGTCTCTTTTAGAGTTACTCTTCCTTAGTGCATTGAGCTTGAAAGGAGAATTTAGTGCAGAGATTCACTCAGCGGTACTGCAGTTGCAAAAGACATGCAGGCTAGTGGAACTGCAAGCACAATCTTTTTGCCCTTCTGAATCACATGTAAATATTTTACACATGAGTTAGATCTCTCAAGTATTGATTACTTAAATACTTCGAGACTGGTAAACTCCAAAGGTGCATTTATGCCCTTTATCATTATGTTAAAAATCACCATAATGTTACTGATAAGACTTCAATATATTACTCAAGTATTTAAGCATAATGAACTTAGGGGCATTGCTTCCATTGTCTATTTAGGATAGACAACTGTCTATACAGTCCTTCTCTTAGGTTGGTGTCTCTTACTATGCTGACCCATATGGACAACTTTGGGGGGCTATAGGGGATGTTTTAATAAGTTTTTAGTATGATGAATTTTATTGTTATTTTAATGTACTTTGTGACTCACCCAGACAGTTTTGGCTATTGGGCAATACAGAAATCAATTAAATAAATTATTTGCTAATTCTCAACTGAGTTCCACAAACTGGACTTGGGCTTCGTAGGCAGCCATTTTCATTGTTCAGAACACTGACCCTTCACCCTCAGAGTACATCCTCACAACTCAATAAATAAGGGAACCAGCCTGACCACAAAAAAGGTGTTGATTCCCAGTGCCTTAGGGCCTTGTTCACCAGGAAAGCTCCAGGAACCAGGTCCCCCCATGTCCAGAGAAACTTCTCTTGCCATCCTTGAATTTTGACAATTTTAGCTGTAAAGGATCCACCCTGCCAGATCCACTTCTATGTTATTATAATAGACAGCTTGCTCAAACAAACCAACCATGTCTCTTTAAGGGATAAAAACTTAATCCATCAGGAGGTGGGACTAATCAGCCTAAAAGAAGTCAAACCTTCTTAAGGTTCAGCCACAGTCTGCTATTTATTGGAGCAATATATCACTCAACTTGTTTGGCTTGACTTCCAGCCTCAGCAGCACTAGGAATTCCCCATGGTACCACTTTGTTCCCATTCCTGTCTCTCTAGTAAACCTGATTCCTGCTGGTTGGAATCTATTGAACCTGACATGCCCAAGTCTTCAGTGTGAAGCAGACTCTACCTCACGGTTCTCAATGAAATGAGGTCCTCACTGTGTCTGGGCTCACTGACTGAAACAGAACTGCTATTTTATCTACTAGCCCATAAGGTACACCTTTCTTAGCTCCTGCTCCACAAGTGAGCATGTCTGGTTTTTGTGCCCATTGCCAAGAAAAGGAGTGCCTTTATTTAACCAGCATAGAGCAGTAGATGGTGTTTGCGGCATTCCTTAGCCTGACAGAAATGTTGTATCTCACAACATGATAACATGGTGCCTTTTGAAAATAGCACTGTCAACTCCCTTGCTGAAAACTGGATTAAAAGAGCACAAGAAAGGTTAATTTGCCCAATTCCATTACAAAGCCATCCAAGATTCGTGGCTATCCCTACATCTTGTGGGAGTGAATTCCATAGCTCAACTACACACTGTGCATAATTTTGTGCACCTCTATCATATCTCCCTTTCTCATCTCTTTTCTAAGCTAAACAGTCCCAGATGTTGAAATCTTTCCTCATAAGGGAACCACTTCAGCCCCTTGATCTTTAGCATTCTTCTTTTCTGCACTTTTCCTTACTCTATAATATCCATGGTGAGTGCAGTGACCAAGACCAGACAGTACTCTAAGTATGGCTGCACCATAAATTTATAGAAGTAGAGTACAATCTTGACAGTTTTATTTTTAATTCCTTTCCTTATTTATGTACATAATTTGTATACTGCTCTGTATCTGAATAGATTCTGGTGAATAACAAAATGTTTAAAAAGATAACAACAACAATGCATTTGAAACAATAATATTAAACCCATGTCTGGTCAGCAAGGAAGGCTTACTGAAACAAAGACACCTATAGCAGGAGCTGAAAACACAGTGCCAGAGCCCGCCTGATCTTCAGAGGCGAGTTCCATATAAGAGGTGTCCACACTGAGGGCTCTTCTGGTGGATTGGGCCGTAGGTCCTGTGGAACCACCAGGAGAATGTCCTCCAATGATCCAAATTACTGGTAATTATGCCTCACATGGAATTTGAATCACATTGCTCAGTCCTAATTCAGATCATTTATGAATAAGATGACAAGTAGTGCCTTTTCTTCCTGCTCCCTGCTTTCTGTTCTTTCGGTATTTATTGAGTAATAAGATCTCTCCTCTTATTCAGTGTCTGCTGAATTTGCTAAGGAGTCTTTGGGGAGGGATTTTGCCAAAGGCCATTTGGAACTCCAAACAGATAATATCTACTGGGTTAACCCTGAGCACTCCTTGTATAAAAGCATTACTCCTATGCAGCAGCATTGGTGAGATAGTAAAGCAGTAGTAAATGTTCATCACTGCCTAGCAGCTACCAAGAGGGAAGTCCCATTACCTAGATGGCAGCCCTTTGTCAAGTTCCCCTCAGTGTCTGCAGCAAGTGATGTTAGATTTTTCTGCTCTGTTTCCCTACTTGCAATCAATTGGAAGCTGCTGGCAGGGAAATGCTCAGCATTGTATGTCAGGAGATGAGGTAAAGGAAGCCCCGTGCATCCTGAAATATGCTAATTGTGTCAGCAATGAAAATATCTGGAATTCTACAGTTCTGTCTAACCATCATCTGAATGCACTATTAAAGTTATTCAAAAAATGTTACGTGTTTATTGTTCATACCTTCAAGTCAATACAGGCAAAAAATGTAATTGTACATGGAACAGCTCAGATGCCTTATGAAATGCAGCAAGGTGAAAAGCTTATTAACTGATAGCATAAAATCCCCTTCAAATGGCAATGCATGTATTTCTATGCATACACATACATACAACCACCAACAAATCTTCTCAGAATGAAGTGCCACATAGCTTCTCCAGAGGTACAAGAGAGGCCTGGATTGGAAGTATTGCTTTATTTTCTACTGTGACATTCATACACAGTCAACAGTTCAGCAAAGCCACACATGGTTAGAAAAAAATGAAGTGGATCACTTTCCCAAACATTGGAAAAAATGTAGAAAATAGCAGCTCTACACAGCATGTTCCTTTTGAACAAAGAAATCATACACTGCGGTGATGTTGGCATTCCAATGGTCACAGGCAAGACATGGGTTCTAATTCAGGATATGACTTTATGCCAAAGCAAAAGTTCCGAGTTATTCATAGAGTTCTCCCAGCCACAATGGTTTCTCATTAACATAAGATGCAGTGAAGCTACTTTCTCCATTGAAATGAATGCGAAATCCCATTTCCAGAGGGCTGCATGTGAGCATTAAAATACACAACGCCCTCTACTTTCAGAGCATTAGCTGCCATCACAAGGGAGACTTGCTGGCTGTTAGGGATGTATGGGATTGCAATGTGCTCACATGGCTTGCCTGTCGTAAGTGATCGTGGAAAGCCTTCTTTGGGTGGACCTCTAGACTGTGAATGGAGAGAAAGCAACCTTAATAATATATTCAATGTATGGCTCCTCTTTTGGCCAAATCACAAGGGCAACCAAAAAGAAATCCTATATGCTTAGTGTGCCCAGGGCATCCGTATGTACAAAATGTTCAATTACAGCAATCCTTGAGGGGAAGGATTGCAGGCATATGATGTGAGCAAGTATCACCATTCATATAGGTTTTCTCTCTGTATCTCTGTGAAGATTAGTTGCCCATGCTATCCCCGCATTGCAGTGTTGCTTACAAATTTTTCTATCATTTAACACCATTAACCCCACATGAGGTAGCGGGAGAAATGAAGAAATTGCCCATAGACTGTGGTAGATAAAATGCATTTCTTTTTTGTTCTTTCAGCCTGGAAAAAATGGCATTGTCCGTGGTGTAGCTGAGCCAGGGCTTACAGGGATGAAGCACCAGGACGTATTTACTAGTGGGGATGATAACATCACCTACTCCCCCCCCCAGGATTCCCTGTCCCCTCTGAGCTTAGCTGCCAATTCTCACAGTAACTGAAGGACACGAGTTTTCCCAGCAGTAATATATTGTTCTCTGTTGCAAAATAGTTTGGAGTGGCCTAGCCTTGAATGGACAATTAAGACTCATTCAGCTTACAAAAGACCAGCTCCTGGTGGAGATGAAAACTGCTACAACTAGTTTATGTTTCACCACAGAAGCTGCCTTTTGGATTATCCTTGAGTATATGGCTATGGGGACTGTCACACTGAGCTTCTGCACTTCTCAATTTACCACTGGAATCATAATACTGCTATTACAAAGACCAGGTTAGGTATCTCCCAGCCACCCCCTTTTAAGAAAAAATGCTGGATTTATCTGTGCTATGTAACAAGAGAGTCTTAACACCTTACTAAAAAAAGAGCTATTCAGTAGCTCACAGACAGCTGTCTTGTCAGTCTGGAAGGGAGCGAGCACTGGGAGATGTTCTTTCCACAGCTACCATCGGGATGATTGTGACAAGTACCTGGCAGACGACAAGGACGTCAGAAGTGCCGCGAAGGCCACCCAGCCTCGTGCTCTGCTCCTGGTTCTTTGAATGGAGACCTAAGACAGACATCCTGAGCGACCCCCACACCTGGAATTAAGAGTTGCTGTATACTAGCCTTCCCTAACTCAGTGCCCTCCAGCTGCACCACAACTCTCATAATCCCCATGCACATGACCATCATTTTTGTTGGCTGATGGTAATGGAAATAATAGTCCAACACATTTGGAGAGCACCAGTTTGGGAATGCTACAGCCAAACTCTTCACATCATGTTTCTGCAGTAGGTGACAGACTGAAAGATGTGAATGTTCTTCCACATGATGGGGAAAGTTCCCATACAAAGAAATCCCACATGTCAGGGAGAAAAGCTTCCTTGAGAGGCTGGTTTCAGATGCACCACCAAGGAGCACTGAAACATTCAAGCTCATTATCAGCACCTGCAGTGGGAGGCAGTGCATGCCAAGAATGAATATAATATGTGAGGCTAGTCTATTGTACTGTGTTTTGCAAGTCAGGTCCAACTTCATGTATTTAGGACTGAGGTGAAATGTGTCAAGCTGTAATTGGAAAGTGCATTTTCCAAATTATGCTGAAATCTATCATTAAAATGTGCAAATAAAACAAAGTGGTAACTATTGCGTCTGACAGTGCTAACAGTATAGCTTTGTTAAAATATAATATATATATTGGTGCAAAACCAGTCTGCCTGTTACTTTGGTCACATACAGGAAAACCAGATTCAAGTCTCTGATATATTTGTTTTTCAAATAATATCATAGTTCATCATGGTCTTTTGTGAGGTCTTCTCCATAATTTGTAGCTTGGCTTCCAACAAACATATTCCAGTTGTCCAGAATCTCTTCTTTGGTTAACTTTTGATCCTGGGGGATTGGAAAAAAAAACCCTTTATAAAAGAATCCCTAAATACCCCGCTTCTAGTAAAAACATTGTCAGAAACCAAATCCAAAATGTGTCCATGAAAGTCTCATTAACAAAGTTATTCAAGAGATGAGGCAATATATTCAACGAGCATAAGCTGCAGTTATAATTAATAAACACATTAATAAAATATTTATATTTCATCCTTTTCCTGCAAAGAACCCAAAATGGCTTACCGAATCCTCCTGCTCTTTTCCATTTTTCTTGCAAAAAACTCTGAGAGATAAATTGGACTAAGAGTCAGTGACTGGCCCAAAACAAGCTTCATGGTTTAGTGGCAATCATGGCTGAATCTCCTGAATTTGAGTCCAATACTCTAACCAGTACTCCACCCTGGCTCTTCCTCTACAATAGGGCAATATAACTCTTTAAGTTTAATCAAAACATCTGTTTGGATTACTTGTCTATAACATTTGAATGTGCTTCTTTTGCAAGAGATTGACCTGCATTTTCCAGCAGTGCAGGCAGGGCCTAACACCTTCTCCTGCAAGACTGTTGGGGCTGGGCTATTCCCTTTCAGACTGGTGATGGCCCCATGATTCAGCAGCAGATGGAACATCTGAGGACTTGTGGCCTGGAGACTTGCATACACCTTTGCTTCACCCAACAAGTTTTTGTCTATTTGATTATTCTGACTAAGCAAGGTACAAACATGCCAGATAAATAAATAACAAATGAATATCATTCCTATTTCCAGAGTTCAGGCATGAGTGTTGATCCTTATGGAGCCCAGACTGCACTGCCCAGGCACAAGGCAAATAGATCAACAGGATCTGCAAAGCACTGAGGTGCTTAACAAATCTAGGGAAATAAATCCTGAGCAGGGTGGGGAGCAAGAGATCCCTTCCAAAACAGCCCAGTTAATTAAGTTAATCATGACTAGCTTATTGCATTGCACCCAAAGGGTACTTTATAAAGCCACCCTAACTTCAGTGCACCTGTAGAAAGATCCACAAGCAAAGGAGCATCACTGGTGATGTACATACCGCTGGCAAGAACTGAAATAGGGTGTTATAGGGGCATCCTTGGATCAGCTCAACCAAAAGTCTCCCTGTTTCCCAGTATGCCCATGTATCATGATTTGTTGTCATTGATTATTGAATGGAACCTTATCAGAACATATTCCTTAATAGCTTCTCAACTGAGACAAACAATTCCAGAAGATGGAGTTCTATGCAAATATAGGCATGCATCAGTCTCAAGTTGTGTCCAACAGTTGGCTTGCTCTGATCTCTATCACAGGATGTGTTTATGGAATGCATGAACATCCCACATTTCTCACAGTTTTCTAACCTCCTTTTACAATGATTGGGTTCAGGCAACATGATAACCCACACCCAAGGACTGAGGATATTTATTTATTACTTTTGTAGACTGTCCCATTACCGAAGTCTCAGGACAGTCTCAGGACAGTTTAACAATAGGACAGGATGAATGTGAAGTGTAACTGAAACATGGCTTATTGATGAAATGTGGGTTAATTTGTCAACTGAACCCAGCCATGCTAACAAATGATGATTTGCTAACCATGAACAACTTGTAGTCCATAACTCAACAAACCATAGGCAGAATTGCATGGCACAATAAGCAATGGCTTTTTTTAACCTTTGCTTTGTCATGTCATCGAAAACCCATCATGGTATTTTGGGATGACACATTTGGTTTTGAGAAACCACTAACAAAAAAAAAAAAGGTCTATTCTATGGTTTCTCAGAAGATGCAACTCACTGCTGTACTGAAGCCAGAACCACAGAGCTGCTGGGCACGATCAGTCCATTGCCACTTTTGTCCAGCAGCCCACCTGACAGCTGCCATTTGATGCAGCTGTCAGAGGTGTGCTCCCTCCTCTTGCCTCCTGCCCTAAAGATCTTTTTAGAGGCAGAAGCAGCTGCTCGGTGCTGGGAAAAGAGAAGCACCACTCTGTTGATTCTCCTGCTGCCACTGCAATGAGAATCCACAGCACTGCCCGGCTGCTTCTCACCCTGCGGCTCAAGCACAGGAGAGGTTTCGTTCAGGCGCTCATGGAGGGGGGCTGCAGCTCCTTTCTGCAGCACTGCCCGGCTGATTTCCCCCTCTTTTCCCTAAGCACAGATCTGGTACCCCCACCTGCTTAAGCAGTCCCCTCTGGAGAAAGAGAGGAGGGTGCCTGACCAGCTCCACTGTGCTTCAGGGCATGCCCTCCGTTTGTACAGCAGAGACTGCTTGACAGCTGCAGTGTGACAAACTCAGTTCATTATTGGGACTGTCAAACGGAGGAGCCTCAGGAGAATTGTGATGCCTCCTGGGAAACTGGCTGGTGGACTGAGAGGGTTGATAATGACAGATGGGAGGAGAGTCACCTTGAACAACCTGATCATCTTTCAGGCACATCTACACAAAAAACTGTGCATGTGCTGCTTGTCATGATGTGTGAACCCAGTTAATGGGTTCTCTTCATGGGCTGTTTGTGGTTAACAAACCATGGCTTGTTAAAGTGGCTGTGTTCAGGTATCACAGCAACCCAGTTTTCACAAACAACTCAACAGTTCAGTGACAACCCACACTCAACCTTCTGTGCTGTCTTCCCAGCCAGTGATTAAGGCTTAATTCTTGGTAGGTTGACATTCTGTAAAATCAAACTAATTATTTCAATACTCTAATGTTCATGCAATCTGACAGAGAACTAAGTACCTTGTCTACATCTGATTCATATACTAAGTGCCTTGCTTCAGCTAGTGCATGATCATAGTCCTGTGGGAGAATCCAGTGCCGAATCTCCTCTTTATCCATCTTCCCATCCTTGTTTAGATCCCGAAAATCTGCAAACTGTTCACGCTCTGTGACTACCCAGTCAGGTTCTGGACCACCATCTTCATGTGCAAACATATCCGCTGTGGGAGAAAAACAGCATTATATTTCAAAATCCTGTTTAGTTTGCAAATATACCAGAAAGCAGAAGTGTTCGAGTCACTCTAAATAAATGGAAGGGATTTACAAGAAGATCAGACAATTATTGAGTTAAAGGAGAGTCTCAGACTTTTTCCAGGTGATCCTTTTCCTTCCACACCCTGCCACATCCTAAGATCCACCAAACCCAAATCTTTCAAAGCAAATATATTGACAAGAGGCAAGGGTATGCTACAGGAGAAAATAAAATCAGGCACCTATCAGTCTGATATGAAGGAAAAAGCACCCTGACCTTCTAGCACAGGGGTGCTAAGCCTCTGTCAGCCCAAAGGCCAAATTCAATTTCAAAGAAGGTCTCAGGGACCTAACAGCTGTGGCTTAAGGCAAAAGGGGCAAGGCCAAAATACCAAATCTGCCAGTTTACTTTAGTTTTAAGTTCTTACTACTAGTAATTTATCTTTAGGATAAGTATGCCAACATTTCACAATAAGGAAAGCTACATAAAAAGGGGGAAAGTACCCATCAGTAGTCTGGGGAAAGGGGATGAGGCCAGGGTAGGGGACATGGCCTTCCAGGGTACTCCAGAGTACTGGACTGAGACCCTAGGCAGGTCAGATTTAATCCCAAGTCTGATGTTTGGCATCCCTGTTATAGCAGTTGAGGCAGGATGTCTTACAGGTTCCAAAAGTTATTAAGAGAAGAATTTTATGTATAGACCTGGTTTGGGAAAACCATATAAAGAGGAATGCCCACTGAGGGACTATGGAGACAGAACACAAGTCATCACTTAACCACAGTTAAGAGATCATACATGGGCCATGGAATTGCATCTTCCTAACCACAGCCTGTCCTCTCCCCCTTTTCTATTCTGTGGTTTGGTGCTATATGTACTAACATTAATCATGGTTAATGTACACCAGGTTTTGTACCCAGCCTAAGATAACACGTGTACATGATGACAACCCACAATTCATTGACAACCCATACACAACCCATACTCTGGTTTTTACTACATACAGACCCAGTCTCTGTTTTGAAGCTTGTTCTACAATTCTAGATTTGAACTCTGGTTTGTCTAGATTATAATGAATGTTGGTAATGGAGCAAAGGCAAAGAGAAAACACATTTCAGAGGGGAGGGCCTGGAACTTCATTCCATCATTCTGAACTGCTCGCTCTGTGTCTGTTTGAGTTTGCTGGGTGGCAACTTTCAGTTCCCTTCAGCTGATCTTGGAATGATAATACCGATCACCATTTTGAATAAAGCAACTCCCCTTCCACCCTACAAGCTTAAATATCTCACACAAACTTTATAAACCACCTTTGTTGCTGCTAGCTACATTTCCTGTTCTAATCTGTACTATATCCACAACAAACAACAAGGAGACTACACCAATAACAAGAAAGAAGCAAGAAGAAAAGCCACCAAAGTGAAATTATAATTTAATAGGTAATTTTCAATGCATCAAGTTTAGAGACAATTTCTTATGTAGGGTATATGAAGAAATATGATTTTCTAGCTAACTGATGGATAAAGTTCCCTGATGAAGACAGCTGCAACATGTCAGTAATTACCAATTAAATTATAATTGCATCTTATCAGCCTCGCCTCTTACCTTTCATCATCATGACATATCATCAGAGAATTGTCCAACTACCTTATCAGGACCAGCCAGAATAAGATGGGAAAGGAGTTCCCACTCAGCAAGGCCTTGGGAAGCAACTATCGCCCAATATCCACTCTAGAATACTCACTTAAACTAGGCTTGAAAATCACTGCTCATTTGCATCCAGATGAGTAGAAACAGAATCTCTGGTACACTGGAAGACTTGTTCTTTTTTATTTGAATGCTGTTGATTTGCCACAAAGGACTGAGTATTTTGTGGGAAGGCTGACAAGCAAAATGTTACTGAGACTGCATTGTACATTCTGTAATGCTCAACTGTATCTTATTATAAGGGCAATAAAATTCTTGTGGAGGCTGCTGGGGGTCTACATCAGGCATATTCCCCTGGCTATTGCCCTATTACGATTCATGTTTGTAGAAAATATGAGGATGCATAAGCCCTGTGCAGATACTTCTCCGGCTGGAAAGTCTTGGAACGAGAGAGCAACACGTCTGTCCACCCTTTATACAGCCAAGGCAATCTGTGAAGTCATAATCCATGCAGAGGTCTGTATTTATGAAAGCCCAGTTTGCACGATTCTCTCCCTCTTGTTTGTTTGAGGGAGTACGCATAATGTGTGAAATGGGAAACCACACGTGTGGGCTTCCATGTGGAGTGCCCATGTTGCACAGTAGAACCCATACATGTTGGAAAAGAGTATGTCTCCACTACTGACAGCCAAGAAAGTGCCTGAACCGGGTCATATTCCATCTGCAACACTTATGACTATGCTTCTCAAAGGCTAACAAGAAATTCTCTGCCTTTTCCCCTGCTAAAAGTTGCAGGCCAAGGGTAAAAGCTTGCTGCCCTTCGGATATTTTGGCCTTCAAATCCCATCACTTTTACCATTGGCCAAGTTGGCTGGGACTCCAAACCTCTGGAGGCTCCCTATACCTTCTGTAAATTGTTCATTCATGATGGCTGCATTTCTTATGATTTCTGTGGTTTTTTGATAAAAGTTCTGTGTCATGTTATCATCCTTGATTATTTATCTCCTCTGATGGAGGAACTTTTAAAATAATAAAACATAAAGGAGAACTTTGGCCCGTGCTGCCTCTCACCCAGTGGGTTTCTTCTAAGAATGGAAAAAATAGGGAGTCATAGTTCTTCCAAGATCCCCTCTTAAGATGCAATCACAATCTTTTATGCTAGGTTCAGAAGTATGGGAGGAAAAATGACCCAGAGCAGCATTGCATCTTGTCTCTGCCAGCAAGTGTCTGCGCAAATAACATCAGAATCAAACGAGCAAGAGCAGTAGAGGGAATAAAAATGCAAGAGGAAACTTAGGGAAACAAAAATCAGCTACATGAAACTGGATGGCTTTTAGAAAGGCTTAAAAATAGTCTGTGCAAGAGAAGGACTTCTTAATTAGCCTTCCTTTTAACTCCTTAGTACAGAACACTAAGGACTCTGTCACAAATGCCAATGGTGCTCTGGAAATGCAAGCACACTAGGAAATCAGTAGGGGCACATTTCATGTAATGCATTCATGTTATGCCTTTTTTGCCATATATAGAGTTGACATGACCATCTCTCTGAAGACATGCGCTTCTACAATAAGGAATGGAAGACCAATGGTGCCACATGTGGATTTATCACTTGAGACCCAAACCAGATGTGTCAAATACAGTCCCATGTCCCAAGGCTTTCCCTTTTTGAATTGAAAGAGTCTAATCATGCTGCAAGTTTAAGCAAGGGAATGCAGATGGGAGCAAAATGCAAGCCTTTTCCTTTCCTATAAAATACCAGGGGGTAAATTAAACTGAGGAAGTGTGACTGGCTCAGGTTCAGCCAGGTAGTTTCATGGATGAGTTGGCATTTGAACTGGGCTTCTCTCATCTTTGTCTGACACTTTAGCTAGTATACGAAAAGCAGCACCCATTTCATACTTTTCAAATTGTGTAGTAATGAAGTCAAGAAAACCCTGATTCCCATTTTTCTACTCCAAAGGTATGCTTTCCAAATGATCCCTCATATTTCTCAAATTGCTAAAGGATGGTTGCAGTGACTCCACATGTACACTTTGCCCATTGCTTCAGGTGCGCGCACCTGGCCACTGCAAGTCCATGTGCCAATTACCCATGGATAGATCTGAGTTGCACAGTTGATTTCCATACTGAACAGGTGATACTGATTACATGGATCGGGATTATGAACATTAGATTTTATGCATGAAGAACCTGTGCAAACATCACGTCCATGCTCAAATCTCCAGAAGACCTCACGGTGTGACACACACGTTTACTGGATGTGCATTCTGCAACCTCTGCACCTACAGCCATCACACTAGGGGTGAAGAGCATCCACACTGGCCCTAAGAAAACTTTTCTATAACAAATATAAGACATCTCCATATCATGACTTACCAATGTATTCATCTTGATCTACAAATCCATCTTCATTTTTGTCTATGTCCTCCAGCGTTTCCTGTCACAATAAAGAAAAATAACTGTCATTACTAAGGTGTGTATTTTTTGCCCAAACTGATAGTAAAACTCTTTCCTTTGGAGCTGTCACTTTACATCAATTGATCCATTCTTTTAAAAAATGCAACAACCATACAGTAAATATCAATAATTATGTTTTATGTCATGACCTCTTTTCAAGGTCCTGCCATAAACCATATGCAAAATCTGTTTTATTTTAGGAAGTTCACTATGCTGATAAATTTAGATAGAAGGCCTTCTGTAACACTTGTACCATTTAATTATGTGAATATGTTATGATATTAAAGCAGGAGTTTGAATACTGTAAGCGTGAAATCCTATGGATGTTTTGACAGAAAAACTTCCTCTAAACTCCAGAGTCACCCAGCCAGTGTGGGAGGTTTTCTTACTGTTTAAACATACAGTGGTACCTTGGCTCACAAACCTAATCCATTCCAGGACTCTGGTTGTGACCCAAATTGGTCATGAGCCAAGTTCAATTTCTGTAACTATTTTTTAAATCAGAAAAATGTGAAGCAAAGAACAACAAAGATTGTGGCCATCTCCCCGCCGCCCCAGCATGACCAGGATTGTGCCTGTCATCCCGGTGCGCTGAGGGGGGGGGAGAGATGGGCGCGAACATGGGTGTGTGTGGGGGAGAGCGATGGGCACAAACACAGGGGCACTCATGGGGAGAGAAAGGTGCGATCATGCTGGGGGACGGGGAGATGGCCGAGATTGCAGTTGTGCTCCTGCAGGAAAGACGGGCACAATCACGGACGCACTCATGCAGGAAAGAAGGGGGCAATCTCGATCATCTCTCCCCTGCCCCCAGCATGATCACAGCCATCTCCCCATTCCAGTGGGGGGGCGGGGGGATGGCCGTGATCGCAGTCGCCACTCAATGCACAGTTTGCAACCCGAGTCAAAATTTTTATGAAATTTTTGTTTGCGACCTGATTTGGTCGTGAACTGAGGCATTCGTGAACCGAGGTACCACTGTATATGCATTTGTACCATTAGATATTCAAAGGTACCCAAATCCTTTTCCAAGCTGGGTTAAAACCCTCTGAATCAGGAAGGGAGCACTACTCACACTTCCTATGGTGGGACACAGCGCAGGGGCAGGGCACACGCTTCACATGCAAGAGGTTGCAGGTTCAATCCAGCATCTCCAGACAGGGAAGGGAAAGACCCCTGTCTGAAACCCTAGAAAACCACCGCCAGTCAGTGCTGACAGTACTGGCCTACAAGGACCACTGGTCTAACTCAGTATAAGGCAGTTCTCAGGAAGCCCCTAGGTGACCTCCAAAGGTATTTGAGGAACAGCAAGGTGCCCATGAAGAGAAAACTGGGACCACCTCATCTTAAGGGCCATTAGAGTGGTCTTGTCCTGTGGTGCTGAAACAATGATGGGGCTGTGAAATACTAGAGGAGGACGAGGAGGAGGAGAACGAGGAGGAGGAGGTTACATGTATATCCTGGCTTTCTTCCTCTAGGAAGAAATCCAAGGCAGTTTACAAGTATCTCCTCCTTTCCTTTCTGAGCTCACAACAACCCTGTGAGGTAGGTTAAGCTGAGAGGCAGTGACTGGCCCAAAGTTACCCAGTGGGCTTCACGGCTAAGTGCAGACTAGCACCCAGATATCCTGTATCCCAGTCCTGCACTCTTAATCACTACACTACAATGGCAGGATATGCAGATGAATGCCTATTCAAAAGTATACAATATCCTCCCATTGATTAAACTATGTTGTATATACTTTTTGAAGGAATATACACTTTCTCAGGCTTATTTTTCTAATGTATGCATTTTTAACATGTTTCACAGCACAAACCACATTGAAAACTTGGGAATAAATTGCAGATTGTATTTGGAAGGTGTGAAGAAAGGAAATTCTGGTCTTAAACATGCTGAAATGAGTTTCTCATGCACCTCTGCTTTTAACAAAACAAAGCGAGATTCCTCAAATAGTTTTCCTTCCTGTCAAAACTGCCAGTGACGATTGTTTGGGAACCCTTGCCCTCAAAGCTGAGGACGCTGGCTTTCAAATCTATTCAGTAAATGGAAACCCAAAGATAGGAGATTGGATCCAATGTTGCTTACAAGAACAACAATGTCCTTCATATGTTCAAACTCTTCCGGGTGAAGGAAAGCTGTGAACTCCTCACGGGTGGCTTCTAAGTCACCATCCAGGTCAGCTCTTTTGAATCTTCTTTCATCCCTAGGCAGCATTTTTTTAAAATTGTGTTGCTCTGTTGCATCTTGAAACTCTGCAGCATTTTCTAGGAAACCAGGATAATCAAAATGAGATGAGACAAACAGAAGTGCCAAGAGTAACCAAGATCTGAGTGCTGCCTGCTATACCTGACTTTTTAGACTATAACTCACAGCATTGCTGACCTTCAGCCATGCTGCTAGAGATGATGGGAGTTGAAGTCCAAACACTTGGAAGGTAAGAAGCTGGGGAAGGTTGATCTAAACAGGTCTGGGCAGAATTGTTTTAGACTTCAGTTCCTAGCATTCCTGATGATTGGCCATGTTGGCAGGGGCTTCTAGGCACTGAAGTCCAAATCATATGAAGAGCTGCCTTCTGCTCATTCCTAACCTAAAGCATCCTTCCCTAACCCCACACAAAAGGAACCCCCAAGCTTCTAACACAGGCCATCCCCTTTACTAGCCAAGCACTGTAATGCCATGGTAGCCCACCGGCATTCCTTTCTAGTTGCCTGCTTCCCCTTCCATCCCTCACATAGAACATCTGCTATTCTCACTGCCACTGTCTGGCACTAAAACAGGAAACATCAAAGAAAATAGTATTTTAAGAAGTTCTGAGGCAATTCCTTTTGCATCAACCCCCATAAGAATTATAGCAGTATATTTTATTAGTACCTCACTTTTGTATCAAAATGGCACTCAAGGGGCTTACAGAGCCAATGAGAACTGATCAAAACAATAAATGAAAATAC
Source organism: Varanus komodoensis (assembly GCF_004798865.1). Classification (NCBI taxonomy): domain Eukaryota; kingdom Metazoa; phylum Chordata; class Lepidosauria; order Squamata; family Varanidae; genus Varanus; species Varanus komodoensis. Next base: position 20,616,646 of record NW_025335468.1, read on the forward strand.
GGTAGCTACTGCAGAAAAAATAAAGCAACTGCTACCACACAGGGCCAATGCAGGTTATTTTAACCACAGTGACGCATGCTGGTGTATGAGACTGCCAATTGTAATTGTGTCATCTGAACCTGGTCCAATCCTGTGTCATCTCAACCTGGTCACTGGGGGTTATTTAAGGGCAGATCCACCCTCATTGAACTGCTACTGCAAAGAATCATTTAGCTCTTGAATATTCTTCAATGACGGTGTTTCTGCAACAGGCATAACCTCTGATCAAAATGGTGGCCACACACACCTTGGCTAATTGTGGGTTAATTAACCAACAACAACTTGCTATGTCATATGTACTGGGTCAGAGGCTACCATAATGTTACTAGTGTCTCACTCTGTTCCTTGGAGCAATGTTAGGGAATGATAATCCTACCTTAAAACTGTATCTAGCAACTATGACTTTGTTTTCATGTTTTACTTTAGCATAGGCCCCAGAGCTGCAGTCCACACCTTAAAAACCTGCTACCCCAAATGCTAGGGTCCAATTTGGATTAGGCGTCCTGCATTACTCTAAAGCAAACATTTTCAAAGACAGAGCTACCAGATATAGGGTTAAAGTAGCAGTGCTTTGTCCCTCAGAGGCAAGATTACAGGAGCTGCGCTCTATGAGCCACATTAGCCCAAATTTATGTCTTGAATTTTCTCACCCAGGAAATACCCATATGTGGCTTGTTTATATTCTTCCCAGGAAATTTTATTGTCCTTGTTGAGGTCATAATCCTTCCAGACCTTAGCCACATTTTCAAAAATATGGCGTTTCTGTACTCGTTTGATCCAGTTTTTCAGTTCTTCGGTTGTGACAAAGCCATCTTTGTTATCATCAATCCGATCAACAATTTTCCTGCAACCGTGGGGAAAGAAAACTGAGGATTAGACTCTTTGTAAGAATTTTCATGCATATCTACCTAGGTAATTATCTACCTATCTCAGTACTATCTCGCAATGGCTCACCTGGGTTCCATGCTAGAGTCTTACCCTGCAATTTAAACTTAAGACTCTCTACATGAAAAACATGCACAACAGCTATGATCTAACTATACTCTGCCATGATGTTTGCAAGAGGTAAGTTTCCATTACTGGACTTCTACTACTGTGAGCAACCCATTTTGGAAGATGACATCACTCACATGGACTATAAGCATTTTTGAATTTAGGAACTGGAGTTAATACTGTGGCTCAATTTTTTCATGGATTTCTAACCTCCACAGGCTATTTTTGTGGGTGGCATCTAGAAGACTACCTAGATAGTTCTTGCCATTCTCTCTACCAGGGGCTGGCAACCTGGTGCCCTCCAGATGTTTTGGAACACAATACCCATAAGTCCCAGCCAGCACAGCCAAAACAGTTTGAGGGAGTAATATCTAGTTTATCTGGAACCCACTTGGTTGGGAAAGACAAGTCTAAAGGAAGGGAACATTTATGGTTACACTTATAGTCAAGCACAAAGGAGAGACGGCTATGGGGCACACAGCCCACTCTATGCAGATACATGTTGCCTAATGGTAGAGCTGGCTCTGTTACGTACAACAAGTTGTAGATGGGAACAAGAGTTTTGTTGTTAGCAAGGAAATAATACTACTTAGAGCAACAAAGTAGTTGCAGGAACCTGCTTTTCAGAGAGGTGCGTCTGGTGCTGATGCTTTATCCATTTGGGTGCCAGGCCAAAACTTTTTCATTTCCCCTGTATTTTATGTATTAAATGTGGTTTAATATTGGTTTTATTGGATATTTATATTGTATTTTGTATGCTGCCACTATCCTGTTTTGTATCCTGAGATGTTTGTATAGAACAGCATAGAAATGTCCCTAATAAATAAATAAAAAATAAACTCTGAAGAGAACTTTTGTTTCATATATAGTTCTTAAAAACTTTTTTTCTAGACTTATTGCAGATATTATTCCTTTCTTTCCAAATTCTGTGCATCCATCCATCTATCTCTTTCATATCCCACCCTTCACAATGTCTAATAGTAGACATTAGTACTATTATTACTTATTTCATTTCTATACTGTCCCATAACTGAAGCTCTCAGGTGGTTAACACCAAACAATAAAATAGAATACAAATACCCTAAAACAACAGTGTTAAAAGAATTTAAATTTAATTAAAATAGCTTAAAAGAAAGTAAAAATAAAATAAAAAGACATGGCAAGAAAAAGAATCAGCAGGATTCTTCCCCTCAGGCTCCTGGTTAACCATAGAGATCTTTGATGACCACTGTAAAGAGGGTTGCCTTGACCTGGAGCCAAAAATATGGTAAATCTGGCATCAGGCAGGCTGCAGCAGGGAGACCATTCCAAAGATGAGGGGCCACCACAGAAAAGGCCCTCCCTCTAGATGCCACCCTCTGAGCCTGTCAAGGAGTTGGCACCTGGAGGAAAGCTCCAGAGGTTGAGTGTAGCACTCAGACTGGCATTCAGAGAAAGGTCCCATTGGTAGAGTGGGCTTGGGAGAGGCACTCTGACAGGTATTGCAGTCCTAAGTCATGTAGGGCTTTATAGGTTAAAACCAGCAATCAATTCTTGAATTGGGCCAGGAAGCATAAAGGCAGCCAATGCAGGTGGGTCAGAACCAGTCTTGCATATTGGGATCTACAGGTTCTGATTGTTAATCTGCCTAATGAGGACACTGTTTGTTTTTCAGTTATATATTTTAAAACGTTTTAAAAATAATTTTGAAATGTATATAGACTTAGAATAAACAATGCTATAATAATGGTGTGAACAATGGACATAGTGAAAAGCTTATTATATGCATCCCATGTGACAGCATATGACAAAAAGTTTATTGGAATTACAACGCATTTAATCTAAAAACTCATGTATGAGATTGCATGCTTACTCAGGTAAGAGTAAGTTCCACTGAACACAGTCAGACTTACTTTGCAGTAAACATTAGGATCATGAACAAAATTACCTTCAGTGTTGAGTTAGCAACTGTTGACCTTATTATATTCAGGGCCAGCATCTGTCCTGATGCTGAGTAAGAATTTAATAGTAAATGAATAGTAACTCAATCACTGTTCTGGTAAATTAGTTGAAAGCATTATTAGCATCAGTAAGCATATAGAGGGATAAGCCTTACTTTAAAAGATTCAACATGGTTTTGGCAAAGCTAAATCCTGTCATGCAAGCCTATTAAGAGTTCTTTAAGAGTGTCAGTGAACATGTGGATCAAGTAGGCACCATTTATCTGGACTTCCAAAAGGCATTTGCCAATGAGAGAACTGGGTATGTTCAGCCTTGAGAAGAAAAGGCTGAGGGGAGATATGATATCATTCTATAAGTACCACAAAGGCTGCCACAGAGAAGAACTTCAAGATCTCTTTTCACTGATACCAGAGTGTAGGACACAGAATAGTAAACTCAAGTTGAGACAACCCAGATTCAGGCTAGATATGAGGGAAAGTGTCCTCATTGCCAGAGCAATACAGAAGTGAAACCAGTTTCCTAGAGAGATTGTGGGCTCTCCCACACTAGAGACATTCAAGGTGAAACAGGATGTTCATCTGATTGGGGTGGTTGGGCTCAATGGCCCTCTTGGTCCCATCCAACTCTAGTATTCCATGACAAAGTCCTATACCAAAGATTCCTGAGCAAACTTAAGCAGTCATGCAATAAGAGGGGAGATCCTCATATAACCTCATCAGTAACTGGTTAAAGAAAAGAAAGCAGAGGGTTGGAATAAATGTTAATTTCTCCCAATGAAGAGTTCTAAATGGGGGTGCCCCACAGGGTTCTGTATTAGGACCAATACTTCTCAACCTGTTCAGTGAAGTGGCCAAGTTTGTTGATGATACCAAACTATTTAGGGAAGTTATGAGCAACTTCTAAAGGATCTCTCTAAACTGGGAGAATGGGCATCTCAATGGCAAATGTGGTCCAGTGTAAGCAAGTGTACAATAGGAGCATATGGCCTGGTGGAAATCATGGAAACTTGGTGGGATGAAAGGCAAGACTGGAATGTAAACATAGAGGGGTATCACCTGTTTAGAAAGGACAGGAAGGGAAAGAGGTGAGGGGGCGTAGCTTTATATGTCAGGGAAGGGATAGGATGCAGTGAGATGGAATGCGGCACAGATGAGTATCTGGTAGAGGTAGTCTGAGTGAGGAGGGGCCTGACAGTGGGGGTATGTTGTCACCCTCCAGGTCAACTTGAGACCCTGGATGAGGTCCTGACAGACCAGATTCGAAGGATATCTCAGGGGAGGGACACAGTAATTATGGGAGACTTCAATCTCCCAGATATTAGTTAGGAGACTCGCTCAGCGGTGACAGCTAGGTCACGTCACTACCTAGATTCTATAGATGGAGGGTTTTTCATGCAAAGGGTCCAGGAGGCCACAAGGGAGGGGGGTTAAATACCCTTAACTTGGTCTTGATGAACAGGGAGGAACTGAGAGATGGGGTGCAGATTAGGGGGAGCTCTGGATGCAAGTGATCAGTCCACTTTGAGATCATGGGAATGGGGATGAGGAGCAGGTCGAGTACTAGGAGCTGGAACTTCACAAGGGCCAACTTTGGTTGATTGAAGGCCAGACTGGGGAAAGTCTCCTGGGAGAGGGTATTGGAAGGCAAGGAGTGGATGGCACTCAAAAGGGAGGTCTTGGAAGCACAAGCCTTGACAATACTGCTAGTTAGTAAGGCAGGGAGGCAAAGGAGAGAGCTGCCTTGGATGCAAAAGGAGGTGGTAAGAGGGTTTAGACATAAGAGGAACCTTCACAGGAAATGGGCACTGGGGCAAATAGACGAAAGGGTATACTGGGAGAAGGAGGCCCGTTGCAGAAGGATTATTTGCAAGGCTAAGGCTGATTATGAGCTGAGACTTGAAAAGAATATCAGGAGCAACAGAAAGGGCTTCTATCAACACGTAAAAAGCAAGAGGAAGGGGAGACAGACAGTGGGACCGCTTAATAAGGAGGAAGGGGATTCATTGACTGATGTGAGGGAACAGGCACAGAAGCTAAATGACTATTTTGCCTCTGTGTTCTTTCCAAAGCAGGATGCAGGAGATATACATGGGGGGCTGGATGAGGCTGGGGATTTAGGGGTAGAGATTAGAATCGCCCCCCTAGAAGTTAAGGAGCTCCTCAGGGCACTGGACATTACAAAGGCGCCGGGTCTTCACAGGTTACACCTGAGGGTACTTCAGGAGTTGGCGGGGGATCTCTTGTGCCCATTGGCCTCCATTTTTGAGGCCTTGTGGAGAACAGATGAGGTTCCAGAGGACTGGAGGGTGGCATCAGTGGTCCCAATTTTCAAAAAGGGTAGTAGAGGGGACATAGAGAATTACACAACAGTTAGCCTTACATCCATTGTAGGAAAGACATTGGAAAGGCTCATAATATCAAGAGACTTGGTAAACCTTGTTAGGGAAGAGAGGTTGGCAGCTATACAACACGACTTCCGCAAAAACAGGTCTTGCCAGACAAATCTTGTGGAATTCTATGACATAGTTTCAAGGTCGACGGAGGGTACGCAGTGGATGTGGTATATCTGGATTTCAGCAAGGCCTTTGACAAAGTGCTGCATGATATCCTGGTTGAGAAATTGAGGAGTTTTGGGATAGACCAATGCACTGTCCAAGGGATTGGACAGAGGGTAACTATTAGTGGGGAATCATCGGGACGGTGGCCAGTAACAAGTGGAGTCCCTCCAGGAGTCTCCTGGGACCAATCCTGTTCAATCTTTTCATCAATGACCTGGAAGATGGGGTGACTAGTCTGCTGATCAAATTCGCAGACAATATTAAAATGGGGGCAGTGGCCACATCTGAAGAGCAGGTACATCAGATCCAGAAGGATCTGGACAGACTATGAAAGACAACAGGATGGCGTTCAATGTGGATAAGTGCAAGGTCTTACACTTGAGGCATAGGAATGGGTGTCATAAGTACAGGTTAAGGGACAAGTGGCTGGAGAGGAGCACTAGTGAAACAGATCTTGGGGTACTGATCGACTGCAGGCTAAACATGAGTCAGCCGTGTGATGTGGCCATCAAGAGGGTAAATGCCACCCTTGGTTGCATAGCCAGAAGTGTGGCTTCTAGATCGAGAGAAGTATTTCTACCACTCTATACAACTCTGGTACACCTGCAACTGGAGTATTGTGTTCAGTTCTGGCCTCCACATTACAGGAAGGATAGAGCCAGGTTAGAATCGGTATAGCATAGGGCCACAAAGATGGTGGACAGATTGCAGAGAAAGCCATATGAGATGAGACTGAGGGAACTGAGTCTTTTCAGCCTGGAGAAGAGGAGACTCTGAGGGGATCTGTTGGCAACATACAGGTATGTGAAGGGGTGTCACACGGGGTGGGTAGAGACCTGTTTTCCCCTGAGGAGGGCATGATGCATTCTAATGGAGCAAAGCTCAGGGAATCAAGGTTTAATTTGGATGCCAGGAAGTACTTCCTGACAGCTAGGACCCTAAGGATATGGAATGGGCTTCCATGGGTGGTGGTTGAAGTCCCATTGGTGAGGGTGTTCAAGGATGGACTGGACATGTACATGGTAGGCATGTTGTGAGTGGAGATGGCTGGAGCTGGGAGTCAGACTAGATGGCCCAGGAGGGGGTAGGTCTATAGAAAAGTAAGGCTAAAAGCAATGCAAGAGCTATGCTTGTCCTAATTTTATGTCATGCCTAGGTCTTCCCCAATCCAGGACAAGGCCTCCACAGATGAGAACCCACACACCACAAAACCAAAGGACCCTGAAAGACAGACAGAATCTCACATCTCTGGTATTGCCCAGGAAGCTCCCAGTATCCTGCAATGAACCTAGGAGCTGGGCCCCTAACTCACCAGTAAAAAACAACAACAAACCCCTTTCCAAATTAGAGGCAAGGAGAACCCACCTCCAGGCTCAGATGGTGGAGACAACAGAAAGTACGGGCTCAGACAGCCACCTGGCAAATAGCGCATACTTGAACACCTGAACTAGTGAGCTTCTCATGAGTAGTGTACCCAATGAGAGTAAAGAACCCTTTAAGAGCAGAACTATGCATTTGCTACTTCTATGGGGACCAAGAGACCAGATTATATAAATCCTCAGTTGAGATGCTGCTTTTCAGCTCCTGGGGTTTCTGGCTGTTGGACCCTAATTAGGCTGTTGGACCCTAATTTTTGGCTTTTGCCTGCTTCTGTATGTTGTTTGGACCTCGACTTCACCTAAGACCTTGCTTTTGAGCCACCCTCTTTTCTGAGTGACACTGGAGCTTTGACTCTGCTGTATCAGCTTTCCCCACCTTCAGTCCAAGGACTGAGTTTGACCTGACTGTAGCAGGGTATGAAAATATGCAGACCACCTTTTAAAAGAACTTGAAGTAGTATAGTGGTTAGGAGGATTAGACTAGGCCTGAGGCAATCCAAGCTCAAATCCCTACTTAGCTATGAGGGAGTGATCATGGACCAGTTTTTCAGAGGGTAGAAGACAAAATTGTTGTGAAGAGGAAAACTAAAAGTTGCTTGGACAACATGCAATAAATAAGCACATTAGGGGGCAGGTAAAAGAACAGCTTAATGACAAGCCCTTCCCAACTGAATTGGCAAAGTAGGTCAAAGACCTAAAGAGAGGCAGTGGCTTCTTGCAAAGAATTGACCACTCCCAAACCATGTTTGGCAGTGTCTAATCTGTCCTGAAGTTCCAAACTCTCTCTTTGAAACTTTTTAGCTTTAACAGGTCAGTTTTAAAGCTTGTTGTTTAACTTCCAAAGATAGACTGAAATGCCTCCAACCACAATTTAATACCAGATTAAACCTCTTCCTTCTGGTCTATCACTTATGCAACTGAAAGTGATTTGACACTGCAACATCTAGTCTCAGTCTTGCAATAATTGTCACATCAGCACCTTCCTGTAACTAGTACAAGTTTTGCCAACTTGAGATAACATTTCATGTATCTGATGAAATCCAGCCCGTTAAAACTTCTGCTGCAATTAGAATCTTAAGATAATCACTGGTTTCTTTTGCTGTAATACATCAGCAAACCCAGTGGAAGGGTTTGCAATTAACAGCAAACTTCATGCACTTTACTTTTTAAAAAGTTGAGCCCAGGCTTTAATCTCCTACACAAAAAAGGAGGAAGCCCTCCCATTCATGGATGATGCCCTTCCGAGAACAAACTCCGCTTTCTGAGCGGCAATGGGTTGGACCTCCCCTCTGCCACGTTATCAGCAAATCATGGCAACCAGCTTCTTCCCCCGCTTTACCGAGTTCCTCTGGTTGGGAAAGCCTAACTTTCCTTACACTGAAGCTAAGTTATAACGACCTAACGGTTTGCAGTATCTGGAGGGCGGTCTAAGAGTAGCTCAGCCGGTGTGTGAACGGGACTTACGCATTATCCACGGGGCGGTTATTATTATTATTATTATTATTATTAATACTACTACTACTACTACTACTACTACTGCCATAACATTCATAGGGTTGCTCTTTCGCCTCCAGTCTCTTCAGAGTTCGGTCTTACCCCAGTCTTTCTTTGCTTTCTTCTGGGGTGAGCTGATCGAAAGTTTTGGCTTCTTCTTTGCCCAGGAAAGCTTCGTGGTCGTACTGGAAGCTCTGGTTATCTTCGTGCTGTCGATCGCTGAGCTCGGGGTCAGGATGCACGCCCCTCTCCTTCCTGAAAGTGGGCACGCCAAAGGACCCTCGGATGCAAAGCGCCAGCAGCGCCAGCCCCACCGCTAGGCAGCGAAGAGTTTCTTTCAAGCCCATGCTTTTGTCTCCCCAGGGGGTTGATCGGTGCCCCCGAGTGCGGGACCACACAGCAACGTGGAGAAGGGAATCAAAGCGGTAGAAAGTGTCGAGCCTACAAGTTAAGTCACGCTGGCTTCTTTACCTGCAAAAGCATGCACACGTCTTGGCGCCCAGAGCTGCAGGACTCGCCTCGCGTATCTCTCACAGCTCCCACACAGAAGACTCAGTGTGGGGTTGCCCTTCTCTCCCAGCCCCCCATTGCACAATTCCGGCAGAGAAAATCTCGCTTTTGGAACGCACATGAATGACCTAATTTGGGCCGGGTGAGGAATCCCCCCGCCCCAGCCACTCAGGAGTGGGCTTGGAAACCAGGGCTCTTCCGCGCCCCTCTATATTACGTCTCCTGCGATTGGTCGAGAGTGCCTCCTTCCGTCCCTCTCGTATTGTGGGAGGAGACGACATGGGCCATCGGATCGCCACGTTTACAAGGCAGCTCGGGTAAGCCAGAAAACGGAGCGGGAGAAGACGAGCTGTAACGTGGAAACGGCCTGGGGAAAGTTTCCAGACGCCAACGTGGTGCGGATTTGTCTTTTCGTTGCGCAAAACGAATGCGGGGGAGAGATGTGTAATCCGATTCCACGCATATTAATGGGGGAGGAAGTCTTAGTGAGCGTTTATTTGCGAGCAAATTGTCAAGTGATCGAACGATAAGACAAACTTTCTTTTGTAACTGTAGGAATATCCCGGATCCATCTTTAAGACTCATTAAAATCTGAAATACTTGTCATATTGCGAAAATCTCACCATCCCAAACAAACATGCTTAATTCATGACAAGGTTGCAAATTTAAAGGGAGATCCTATGCAAAGTAGTCAGAAGTAGGTCCACTGAGTAACAGGCAGCTTACTACCCCTACGTGAGTGTGGCTATAAAATTATAGACCTAATCAATATTCAGCTGACTTTCATATTGTTAGTTTAAATCTCCTGCCCGCTGCCATGGATTAGGCGGAGTTGACAGCAAGAGAAGCCTTCCAGAATTGCTCATTACTCTACAGGGCACACCACACATCTCTAATTCCTGGACTGTGTTTTGTTTTTGCTTTGTTTTTAACGTAAAGATGACTTCTTTCTTTTGGCTGCAACCCAGAGTTAGTAGGCTTTGTCCCATGTAGGATAACATTCTGTTATAAACTCTTTTTCTTAGACCAGGTGAAGTTTCAGCCCCCATCCATTGCTTTTGATAGTTTTGTTCAGCCTACAAGTTGACAGCTAGCAAAAAGTGTTTCCCTAATGAACATTCATAGCTGCCAGCTAGCAGTTGCATTTTTTAAAGTTGCAGTTGCTTTAAGAGTCCAGGCAGTGGTATTCTGTTCCAGTTTGCTTTTTGCTCAGCACTTTCAACTCCTTTTCATCCATGTTCTTCTGAAGCATATCTGGACTTCTGCCTGGCTTCAGCAGGCAAGGGATGGGACAGACAAAAGGGCCACCATAATGGAATTATATCGGTTAGGAGACATGGTTGTCCCCTCGTCTTTTGAGGCAATGACATATTTAAGCATATAAGGGGCTGGTGGGGCGGGTGGAGGACGTTTGGGATGCAGCCTGGCACCCCTAGACAATCCAGACAATATCTGGAATGAACTTAAATCTGCATCTTCCTGCAGTGTGCAGACAACTGTATACCTAGTGTGCTTAATGTAATTGAAACATTTTGTACTGGGAAATTCAAAGAGAGAGTTAACACTAATGCTGGCTGGTAAAGTTTTAGGCTTTTATTATTGTTATTTATTCCCTTTCTATACCTCCTGTAGGTGATGCTGTCTGGGCAGTTCATAGTGGAATATAAAAACAAGAAAATACAATATATAAAACAGGATTTAGACTGTTGAAAAATTAATTGAAAATTTATTATTCATTAATTCATTCATTAAAAGCTTTTCTAACCCATCCAGTATAAGTGTCTCGGGATGGCTTACAGAAAAAGCCATTAAAATACAATAAAACAACCCAGTCACAAGAAAGAAAGGCACTTGGCTAAACCCACCAGGCCTCTGGATCATAGAATAGTAGAGTTGGAAGGGACTAAGAAGGCCATCAGGTCCAGCCCCCTATTGTTGGAGGACACCAAGTTATACCATCCCACTCAGATGGCTGTCCAGTTTCTTTTTGGATGTCTCTAGTGTAGGAGAGCCCACCACCTTTAGGAAACTGGCTGCACTGGTGTATTGCTCTGACTCTGGAAATTTTTCCTGATATCTAGCCTGAATCTGGTTTGTTACAACTTGAATTGATTATTCTGTATCCTGCACTCTTGTATGGGTGAGAAGAGATCTTTAACTTTCTCTCTGTGACAACCTTTCAGGTACTTTCAGGTACGCAGAGTAATAGCATGTCCCCCCTCAGCCTTCTTTCCTCAAGGCTGAACTTACCTGGTGTTCTCAGCCTTTTCTCATAGAGCAATGTTTCCAAACCCTGGATCATTTTTGTTGTCCTCCTCTGGAGCCTTTCTAGTTATTTTGCATCTTTTTAAAATATTGGTGCCCAGAGCCAGAAACGGTATTCTGCATGAGGTATGACTAGGGAAACTATTACTGCTCATGATTTGGAAATAATACTTCTGTTAATGCATCCCAGAATAGCATTTGCCCTTTTTACAGCTGTATCACATTGTTGGCTTATATTTAGCCTGTTGTCCACAATTACTCCAAGGTCTTTTTCTTTTTCAGTTCTGTTGAGCTACGTATTCCCCATCTTGCATTGATGTATTTGGTTTCTTTTTCCTAGGTGGGGGACTTGGCATTTGTCCCAACTGAATCTCATTTTGTTGTTTTCAGCCCAGCATTCAAGCTTATTAGGATTGCCCTGGATCTTCATTCAGTCTTTCAGTGTGTTTGCTTTTCCACCCAGTATTGTCTGCAAATCTGATTATCATTCCTTGTACTCTGTCACCTCTTTATCATTAATAAATAGGTTGAAGAACACTGGGCTAGGACTGAACCCTGTGGCACCTCACTAATTACCTCCCTCCAGTTGGAGAAAGTGCCATGGATGACCTCTCTTTATGTCAAGTTAGCAGCCACTTTTGGATCCACTGAATAGTTTTTCTATCTAGTCCACTTTTTGCTAGTTTGCATATCAGGATGTCAGGGGCTCTATGTTGAAAGCTTTGCTAAAGTCGACATAGATTATGTCCACAGTGTTTTCACTGTCTATTTGGGAAATTACCTAGTGAAAAAATGAGATTAAATTAGTATGACCAGGGAGAGACCTGTAAAGGCCTCCACGAAGAGGGCTGTTTTAATGTGGCAATGAAAAGATGGCAAATTTGGCACCAGATGGGCTGCAGCAGGGAAGTTATTCCAAAGATGTGGGGGCTACCACAGAAAAGGCCCTCCTCCTAGTTGCCACCCTTCAAGCCTCTCAAGGAGTTGGCACCTAAAGGAAAACTCCAGAGGTTGAATGTAGTGTCCAAGTAGATTGGGGTTAGGAGAGACATACGAACAGGTATTGTGCTCCCAAGCTGTGTGAGGCTTTATAGTTAACACCAGCACCTTGAACTGGGACCAAAAGTATACAGGCAACCAATGCAGTCAGGCCAGAACTGATCTTATATGTTCAGACTGCTTGGTCCCAGTTATTATAGATGTATTCTGCATCAGCTGTAGCCTCTGAACCATCTTCAAGGACAGTCCTACACAGAGTGCATTGCAGTAGTCCAAGCTAAAGATTACCAGAGTGTAGTTTACTGAAGCCAGGCTATCCCTCTCCCGATATCAGTGCAGCTGAGCCATCAGCTGGAGCTGACAGAAGGCACTCCACACTACAAACAAACAAATAAATAAATGCGAAAGATGGATCAAGCTACACTTTTTCAAAGGGAGTGTGACCCCGTCTAGAACAGGTTGAACACCACCCGCTGGTTGAAGGAATCCCCCACCAACAACATCTCGGGCTTGTCTGGATTGCATTTCAGTTTGTTTGCTGTTATCCAGTCCATTATAATAGCCAGACACCAGTTTAGTGCATCTACAGCCTCCCCTGCCAACAATGAAACAGAGATGACAACACACTCTGAAACTCTGGATGGCCCCACTCAACCATTTCATGTAGATGTTGAATAGCATGGAGGACAGAACAGACCACTGAGGAACTCTATGCTGAAGAATCCATGGGGCTGAACAGTATTCTCCAAGCACCACTTTCTGGAGACTGCCCTCCAAGTGGGAGCAGAATCACTGCAGTGCCCTCTCAGCCAGCTGCTCCAGAAGGATATCAAGGTTGATGCTATTGAAAGCCACCGAGAAGTCCAATAGTATCAACAGGATTGTGCTGCCCTGTCTCACTTCTGGCATAGGTCGTCATACAGGGTGACAAATGCTGCTTCCATGCAAAGACCAGGCCTGAACCCTGATTGGAACAGATCCAGATTTTATCTGAGAGAGCCTTGAATTGATTGTCAACTACCCTCTCTAGAACCAAACATGCATAGAATTGCACCCCAAGTGGCTTCTGGCTAGAGTTTTGAAATTATTATGTGTAGGAAACATGCTAACATGAAGCCAATATTGCCTGAATGTTATGTATGCATACTTGCCTACACAACCTGCACACATGTAAAGAAACATAGAATCCCCAGCCCATTGGTCTCCAGTGCTTTCGTGCTCAAAAAGGAAACTTTTAGAAAAGACTGCCCTGGAACTTCTCAGTGTACAGAAGATAGAGCACAAAACACTACTGTGGATAAGATCCAACCAGGGGAAAAGATCCGGATTTAGGCCCAAAGGACAAATTTGTATATGCTGTTTTACATATTCTCTAAAGTGTATGTGCCTTCGTCTTCAAAGGAGCCTGTCTCCTAAGAACAGCCCTACTTGTAAAAAAGTATGTATGGGGCAGAGGAGAGGAGGGCATTTGATTTTGTGGATGGAGGAAGCAGGAGGTGAAACAGAAATGGACAAAAATCCGGCTAATCCAGGGTCATTAGATGCGTTCGAGACCATCAGGCCTGTACCTATATTTCAGCAAGAGTTTATACGGAGAGGAAGGTAGTGAGGCAGGTGGCCTCCCAGAGATTCAGGGCCCAAATGAAACTTTCAGGATTCCAGGTCCACCTCCGGATCCAGCCTAAAATTAGTATGTGTTAAGGCCTATTGATTTCTGTCAGTGGAACTTAAGGAGACAAGTAAAATCAGTATTGTCAAAAGTCCTTACCATTGGCATTATTATATCCTGTGATCTTTCTGGTGGTAAGAACAACTGGCAATGCAAGTGGTAGTGCTCAGCCGAAATAAATATCAACATGTCTTTTAAAATCTACATAATTCAGGCTATTGATAAGCTTTGGTCTGCCTCTGGCATGTTATAGTAATTAAGGCTGCCCCATATGAAAACTGGTCTCTGGCATGGGATCAGGTCGTTGCTGTCATGAAAAGGCAGCAAATGGTTAGTTCTTAAATTATTCTTCCTCTGTTTTGGCTGCCAGGGAGGAGGAGAGGTGCTTGTGGGGATTTCTGCCTCAGGTGCCAAAATAATTTGGTTGGCCTTGGATGTTAGGCACAGCGCATCACGACTCTGGGGAGGGTTCCATTTGCTTCTCTGTCTCAGACTGGCCCCAGCTAAATCGCCAAAGACCACTAACTGGCATGCTAGCTGCCAACGTGCGCTGGATCACCAAAAAGACTTTCCATATGTACTCACCAATACGTGGAGGGTAACTGTGGCATTGTTATTGTTGGCATTTATGTTTGGTGCAAAAGATTCAGCCAGGAACTAAACTGGCTTAATGTCCATGTTCAAGCATTATGCTAAACTCCATCAAGAGAGAAAAAAGTCTTAACAAAAATGTGCTGACTCAGATATGAAATGGAGCCCTAAAAGGAGGCATTAAATAAACTGAATGAGTGCTTCCAGTCCCTGCAACTGCATGAACTATGCCCTTTGATTCAGAAACCAGGCGAATTCTTCACATTGCTTCATTATCTATGTGTATCAACCTGAGAACCAAGGACGAAGGAGAAGTTGTGCCCCAATTGCTAGAGACAGGGATTTAAACATCTACTGTGTTTTATTCAACTGCTATAATTTATGGTTTTAAGTTTTGTGAACCATCAAGAGAGCTTTAGTTATTGGGAGGTATAGAAATGTCAATAAGTGTATCATGGAAAGGAGAAGACCAGAGAAGGAATGGGTGAAAGGAGTCTGCATTACTGCCAGAAATAACACCTATAAGAACCTTGAAACCAAGAATTATAGCCTGAATTTGCTTTTTGTCCTTTTCCCTTATGTGTTGCAACATTTTCACTGTAAGCTTGAGGGCAGGTACTGCCTGAGGATTAATTTTTGTAAACTGTTCTCAGAGAAGTAAATTGGTTGGATGTATATAGGAGCCCAGTCTAAAGTGGTCCACTGCAGTGACTGTGGTGTAGCAAGTGTGCAAATACTGGTGCAATTAATTAACTTTGCTAGAAACCTTTGCTGAATGGAACTTTTTATTTCATTTAAATTTATTATTAGGATGCCTTTGGGGGTGAAATCATCTCATTGTACGTGCCAAAATTCACACAAAGCAGTACAGTTTTCTTTTTTTTAAAATCAACCCGTACATATTCAATAAAAGCCATAAAACACAGATTACCAATAAGAATAAATGAAAATAGGAAGGGTCTGTTTGTGAGGAAAGACATGAGTAGTTAATATGCTAGAGTACTTGCATGGGCCCTCCGTTTTATTCCATGTTGGTCTTGCAATGACTGCACAGTAAAGGGCTTCACTGTTAAAGCAACCTCAGTATTTCACACTTTTAAAATTATTTTCATGAATATGCTTACACACAGTGCTGGCTGGGAGGTACCCACAGCACTTGAATTGAAAATATTGTTCACTGCCATTTAATGGGGAAATATCCTTTTCCTAATCTGCATCACTGGTAAATGACTTGTCTGAGCTTGATACATGCGCAAATATTGGGCTGCAACCTTCTTAAGCAGCCACCAGGAAAACAGAGGAGTTATATCAGCTTTTAATAGAAAGCTGTTGAATATTAGCAGTTTATGGGGTAGAAAACCAGTGCAGATCAGAGAACATTGATTACTTTTTGCAGCTTTCCCCTTAAAGTTTTCACACTATTTATTCCTCATCTTTCTGCATCCACATATATTTGCTTTCTTTTTGCCAATATGGTTAGTAAAAACAAGGTATTTTTTTACTTGGCAGAAAGACTGCATCTGAGTTTTGTTTTGTGCTTTCCAGTCTTCTCCCGTCTTGGAGTTGTTCAGATGCTTTAAACTATCATTCCAGACCACTGGCTATGCTAGTGATGGCTGATGGGAGGTGAAGTCTCAAACATCTGTATACCAAGTTAAGGGAGGCTACTCTACCCAGAGCAACATTTAAAGCAGGGATGGGGAACATGCAGGCCTCTCCAGATGCTGTTAGACTAGAGTTTGGAGGGCAACACAAGTCCTTACCTTAGAAAAGTAAGCAAAGGGGAGTTTACATGTCTTTGTAATCATTTGTTTATTTGGAAATGTGCATCTTTTACTGATATTACAGGAAAAACAATGCAGAGTGTTGTAGCATCTTAAAAAGGAACACATTTATTCTGGCACAAGCTTTCATGATCTCTAGCTTACTTTGTAAGATGCATAGAGTATTATGGAGCGTTTCAGGTTTATATATGTTACATATGGGGACAGGGAAATTGTAAACAGTGAAGTTGAAAGGAAATTATGATTCCATTATTAACACTGGTCTCTTACACTGCAGTGGTTGCTGATAATAGAAACACGCTTGCACTAAGTAGGTCAAGTAACAAACACAGGGTGTTATCCAGATTCAAAACTCAGGGAACAGAATTAAGTCTGTTGTTGAATGTGCAAGCATACAGTGCTCAACTGAGTGCAGTGATCCACACCCTCACATCCTAAACCAAACATTTGGGTTATTTTCTAGCAACTTGTGTGTGCATTGTGCTAGGCAGAACTGGGTTAGCCTCCACTCTAATGTGTGGATGAGTGACTGAAAAGCAGGGTGCCTCCAGATAAATGGGCAATTCTATCCTTCTCTACTTAAAGGTTTTCTTTGGTAAGAAAACAATGGAAGCAGCAATGAAAAGCACAAGAGGGCCCCAAATGGACAATGTCATCATCTGGAGCCCAGCATAAAATTCCATGAATGAGGCAGGGTGAAGACAGCGTAAAGTCTCCTCTGGAGGCACCTTTCAAAGTAGCATTCAAAGTACTAGGAGCAGAAGTCTTCCTGAATAACCATTGTCCTCTACCAGGCCAAACCATAACAAATCAAACCACATCTTAAAGAGAGCCTTCTGTCTGCATAGCACAAAAACACAGCTCAGTTTCATGACAGACTGCCCCACTGCAGTCCGAATGCAACCAATGACTCCCGTAGTGGGCAGCTTTCTAGTAAGGTGCCCCTGATTGACCTCTTTCAACTGGGAGCCCCATCCTTCTCACCTTAATTGGTTAGCATAGTCACTTTCAAATTGTGGGCTTTTTCCAAGGGTGACTCACCTGGGGAGGGGCAACTACTGAGGTGCTTACAGTGGGGAAGGACTGTATCTATGTAACAGAGCACATGCTCGGCATGCAGAACGTTGTGGATTTAATCCCCAGCATTTCCATGCAAGAAAGAGCCCTCCCGGAAGCCTTGGAGTGCTGCTGCCCACAATACTGGGCCAGGTACGACCAATGGTATGACCCAGGATAAGGCAGCTGAGCAGGGACTGGAACAGGCTTATCCAGATGACTCCTGGGAAGCTTTCTGTCCCTTCCAGCCAGACAGCAGCAACTGATGATGAGAGATCAGGATGCCTCTACAGCTGTAACTGCATGCATGGCTGGGAGTCTGTCTCTCCACACTCTGCAGGTTCTGGCATGATAGAGCAAAGGGTGGCAGTCTTTCTGAACCATTCAGAAGTGCCCTCAAGCCCTGGGCCAGCAAGCGTAGCTGTCTCATGAATTCTTTTTCTCAATAGTACATGGTAACATGAGAATGCTTCAGTGTGGGAATTCAGGGCTGCTTCGAGCTGTTGAATAATTGGAAAAACATGTGCAGAGCTTCGGGCCCAATAAGCCAAACGTAGTGGACACAGCAAGGTACATGTGGTCTTAGAAAGCTCATGGGAATTTGGAAGGAAGCATGGTACAATGGTTGGAGCAGTCTTTCCAAACTTTGACAGACAAGTTGGACTACAACCCTTATTGTTCCAGTTAGCATGGCTGGCAGTGATAGATTCCAACATGCCATGGGAGGGGGGCCACCATGTTGGGGAAAGTTTGGTTAGGGTGCCATACTAGGGGTGGATATATGCTAGAGCCTCTTCCATTATCCAAGGAGCTCATTCATAGCATTTGTGCAAAATGCATTAACTGCTGTTGAGGGGCCTGCTAATGAACAAAGGGCAGTTTCCACAGTATAGAAAATATGATTTTGTGTCACACAGAAATGTAATTCTGGGAAGAGTAGGAGGAGTTCCAAAAGAGATGTAGGTAGGGGAAAAGGTCCTAAGTTGCTGTTTAAATCTGGAGATGTGAAGGAATGGTGATAATTATATGACAGCTTTTCCTGCTCCCTCACCAAAATAATAATAATAATAATGGAGAAGGGGATGAGGAGAGACAAAGGGGAGGTTGTGCTGTTGCTGCTCTCTTTCTGGGGTGACGCCAGTAGGACCAGTACCCCCCATTCCTACCCATCCAAAATCAAGTGCACCCGTTCTCCTCTGCTGACTTTCCTCAGAGTAAGATTAATGGAAGACAAGGTGATTTACTTCTCAGTTGTCGACTTATGTTCAGTCAGTTCTTCCTTGAGGCAAGGGGATAAAGGTGACTCTCCGAATTGTGGGGAGGGGGGCACAAACTGGGCCATTTCAAACTCTCCCAGAGAAAGGGGAAGTAAAATGTGTTTACTTTCCAGTTCATTAAGGGAGTTATAGAGCGAGAGAGGAACTGTGGGGAGGGGGCAAGGGAAATGGGAAAGTGAGTTGCTGCTGTTTTGCCAAATTTCCAATAGGACACTTCCTAAAGCAACTTATCCTGGACCCAGTATAGTACCAGAAGTTTATCACACACTGAGTATGTACGTCTGTGCATATATATACACCCATATACATGGGCATGGGCATAGACAGATGCAACATATTAAAAAGTTGTGCAACTGGTCTGATGAAATCTAGATACAGTGGATGAAATAGTGAGAGGAAGATGATTCAGCATTGTGTGACACACAAACGAGTCAGGTATTACAATAATGTAGATCCAGCCCAGAATCCGGGAAGCCCTTGAACCCCATTCTTGGGAGAAAGGCTGGAATGAATGAATGAAAACCCCCATTCAGTTGTGCAACACACTGTGCCACCTTGAGGCCGTTGCTCTCCTTTAGCCAACCCTATTCCATAGGATTCTTTTAACAGTAAAATAAAGAAAGCAGGAGAATCAGATACTCCACCATCTGCTCCTTGGAGGGAAGGTGGGGGATATACATAATGCCTAGGTGTTCTTTCTTCCAGTGACTTTGTATTAGTTTTAATTTGCCTCCCAATTGTTTTTTAAAAATGGTGTGAACTACCTTGAGAGGGCCATATAGCCTTGAAAGTTGGTATAGAATTGCTTATATAACTACAAAGAAATAAATACAATGAATAGTATCCCAATATCCTTTGATTTGGATTTGACACTAAGATCCTTGGAGCTAGGAGGGGATGGAAATATAACAAAGCAAATAAAAGACCAGAAGAGAATTCAACAGACTAGAAGAACTAGACTAGGCTAGAAGAAAAATAAACAACTTAGCAAAGTACATACTGGAACAGAGTGAATTCATTTTAATTTTGCCATTAATTGCGCTGAAATAAAGCGGAAGGCTTTCGCTTAGTGTTCCATGAGGTTGCCTGCATACATAGCTGTTCCTACTTTTCCTTGGAAGGGGGCAAGGGGAGGAGCTTGCCAGCCCATCACTATCCTTCTGAACGTTTAACCGCACGCAACATTTAGCAAAAGAGGCATACTTTACCAGAATCTCTAAAATTACCTCCAGTTGAAGCGTGTCAAAAAATCTGCTAAGTTTGATAAATAAAGATGGATGTAAATGAGTTTTGCTACTTTCCCTCCTTCTCACAGTTTCTGCCTGGGTGGTTGCTTCCTCCGCTAGTTTATTTTATGCCATAATGTTCAAGGGGACGTTGCATTTATCACAGACAGCAGACACCTGCAGAGAGAAATGGTTCTGTCATTAATAATAATTGTAAAACCAATCATATGACAAAATCTGTTCCTTGGTCACAGCCTTTTCCTCATGAAAGCAGACATTAAACCCTCTGCAGGCCCTTCTGAGCTACTCAGGCGCTCAGACCAAAGGGTGACATTTTATAGCACCCAACCAGTACAGAAGCTTGCAGATGGGGACTGGGCAGAGAGTGGAGATGAATTGGCCTTGGAACCCACAGAGACCTTGACTACACTCATCAGCTATAGTGCTAGTGAAACTAGAAAGCTGGAAAAATGAAGGGAACACTCTAGTTTTGCTTTGCATTTGAGTTATTGTTGACCTGGGTCCAATCATAAAGCAACTGCTGATTGAGCAAGTCACTTTCTGTCATCCTTCATTCCCAGTTGTCTAAACGGGAGGTAATAATGACCTCTCTCACAGCAGTTTTCATGGGGGCTTTTGTGTTTTTGCATGTCTTAAGGGGCATGTTGGTTAGGGAATGCTGGGAGTTGTAGGACATTTTTCCTTCTAAACATGCATGGGATTATGCCCTAGTTGTGCTAATGAAGGCTCAGTTGTCTGCTTCAGTGTCATCATGCATGCAATTCTAGGCCTAGAAACCCTGGATGGCAGTTTAGGACAGGAAGCTGAGAATACACCAAAGTGTAAATTCTTCACTTGAGTTCATTTGTTCCCTCATTTGGGATCACTACATTTTATCTGAATGGACATTGCAAACAAATAATAAATGCAAGGAGAGGGGAACCCACTAAAAACACAGCCGTGTTGCCTATTTTATTGGCAAGACCCTGCTTACTTACAGAGACAAGTGCAATTGAAGTAGACATCTCAACTGAATTGTATCTAATGCCATATTCCGAATCTTTGTCCTTCAGCTTTCTAGAATTCTAGCTCGACTGTTAGAGAGGCAAAAGTTTAATTAGACAAAAATGTATACTCAGTAGGATGAAGCTAGTCATCAAAATGGCTTCTGACAGCAGCATATGAAAAGCCAGGGACTTGTTTCATGGATGTTCATACAATGCCTTGCACATTTAACTCTTCTTAGCACAGATTAATATTTAATCAATTATGTATTAGATTGTCATTTAATTTACTTAAACAGATTGCAAGATGAATCGTCATATTTTGAGTGGTCACTTCTCTATTCCACCTCCACTTTAAATTGATGTTGTAAAATACCAGTTAGTGGTTTCTTCCAACTACTCTTGGGGCTAATCTGCCACTGGGACCATGGAACCCAGATCTTGATTAAACCACATGTAGAGTAAAAACAAGAATATGAAATCTAAACATAATGTATTAGGAAACAACAGATTGTTTTGATAAACTGAGTATTCTGATAAGTATAGTACACCATTGTAAATGTCAGTGAACCAGATGATCTAATTCCTTGCCAGTGAGGTAGTATGAGTGGTCATGTTAAACACTGACTTTCTAGGAGGGAAATCAAGTGCTGAATTACTTTTTAGTTTGCAAAATGGAATTGTATATGAAATAAACATTACACAGCAACTCTTTCTTGACAGAAAACTGTTTATGTCAAAGGCAGTTAGTTTAGTTGCATTGATGGCCCTTCTTTAAGGTTTTCAGACTTCATGAGCAAACCATAAATAATCATTTAACAACTAATAGGGCAAGGCCAGGAATATAATAGCTTTTATGTTGAAATTAACATCAAGTGATCTGTAGACATCTGCTCGGCAAGCCAAATGTAGTCACTGTGCTGCATGTTTTGCCTCACTGCCTTGAAATAACAAGCAGCCTTTCTATTTGGAGGGGCAGTTTTCCTTGTTAAAAATTGGGGGAGGGGGGAAGCCTTCTGAAAGGAAATTGTTTACAGTGTAAGGATCACGAGTGTGATGAACATTAAATAGCCTTGCAAATTTAAACAGTGCTAAATGTTAAGGGCTTCAGCTGGGCAACACTTATTTCCTGATGTGAGGTCAGAAGTCTTTTAAGATGAATAAGGCAATTTTGTTCTATATTCTGCTTCCTGTGTGAGGATACTCAGCTGTCCATCCCTTAGGATCACTACTGGGTGAGTTCACACAACAAGACAACAACCCATCCTTCGGGTAAGCTATGCAATAAGGGTTGTTTGTGGAACATCCCATGATGTGCCCGACTGGCAAGCAGGCATACTGCAGTGTGTCCCTCACTTCCTGTTGCCCCATTCCTTTCGCTGGTAGCCTAGAGGACTCCATGGCAGGATGCATCTTGTCACCCTTTCCTCTTGCAATCGGAAGCTTTTTCCCCCTTTACTGTGCCCGTTCCTGCCACCCCTTTTTCCATTTATTATTATTCTCCTGGAGATTGCTTTACGTGACCTTGGAGTCAACAGCCAGTGACTGGGTTTCAGGCTGGGTTTTAATATAGCAAAAAGGAGGTATGTGAAGACATGAAAGAAAAGCTGCAGTGTGAGCAATGGTGCAATTTCAGAAGTACAGACCATCTACTTTCTGAATTAAAATTTAAAAAATGATCCCACTTGTGAGATGGCGTGTATGGGTCAGGACCATGGTACATGTGCAATGGAAGCCCTTTTTACCCATTTAGACTGCCTTGCTTCCCCCACCATCTCCCGGTTATGCTTGGGCCTTTCCATTTTCACCCTCTCTGGCCAAGATAGACTCCTGAGCTCATTGAGTAAGGTTTGTGAAAACCACCACCCATGCTGTTTCGACACCTTACTCATACACAATCCCACTTGTCTTTAGAGAGTGTGTGCAAAGGGCCAGTGCCTTTGTGATGGTTAAGCTGCTTACCCTGGTTGGAAGTTTACTGTGCCTCCCCTCATATTTCAGTAGCGATGATCGCAGGAGAGCAAGATGAAATTTGCATGCATTATGTCACAGAATGTATGTGTATGTTTCTATATTCCATTTATAAGCATATTTGCTTCACGCTGTATTGAAAAAGATTTTTTCAGTAGGAATCATTTCAGTTACTTTTGCAAACCTCTTGGAATCCTGATAAATGTTGTTTCAATATTGTGTTAAACATCTTTTCACTGTGATAAAGATTTTCCCCCATTTTCTATTATTTCTGCTTTCCCTCATTTTTAAAAACAACTCAGATCTTTCCAAAGAGTTGGGAATAGTTCCCTCCTGCCACTGCCATTGTTAAGTCCAGTTTGTCCCAGACTTTGAGAAATCTTTTTAAAAATTATATGAGATTTCATAAACATCTTTGTGTGAATTTTTCCTAACGCATTGGATTTGTACTTTCTATGCATTTTTTGATGGGAGAACGCCATTTCAACCGTTAGAGAAATGTGAACTTTGAAAGAAAACTGATTGGAACCTCAGGATGGCCAAGCTGAGGTTGGTCTGAGGTTCCTCATCGGTGCCTTAGTCCAGCTGATGCTTCAAGACAAGGTCTTCCATTTGCCATTCACAGGTATCAGTGCAAACATTCCATACCCCACGTATACACATGTACTGAGTTTTAAGTTCTGTGAGATTGGCAAGACTAAAACCAGGTCCTACCAAATGTAATACCAGTGGTCATAAATTCATGGCAGAAGTCAGAGCAAAACAATTGCATGGAAAAGAAGACATGTAGCCGACATGACAGAGGAGAGATTGAAAGAGAGAGACATTTGCTGTTTCACTGTCCAAAGAAATGAGGAAATGTAAGGAAGAATATTAGATCATAAGAGATTTAGTATCAAAAGCACTGAGTCAAAATTGAATTTGACACTTGAGAGGCCAAACAGCCATCAAAAAGTGCCAGTGAAAAATCCAATGGGTCAGAATGGTATTAAAAATAAGACAAATGGAATAGGTCAAGGCTGGAAAATTAATAATACAGGGGCATTTTCAAAGAAAGATTAACAAGAGAATTCCAGGCATGGAAAATGGATTTTTGCTTCTTTTCTTGCCTCCTGAAGTAAGTAATCAGTGGATTAGTCTGAAGCCCCATCAAATCCATTTTTCTGTTTTCAGTAGAGGCTGAACATGTCCTCTGGAATCGCTTAAAGAAGGTAAGAAGGTGGAAACAGTGGAGGAAGATGGAGAATGACGCGTGGTGGCAGGGGTAAGGGTGGGCAGCTGTTCAAGAGGAATGTCACTGATTTATGTAAAATTATCTTTAGGCAAGTTTTGAGGGAAGAACCCTTAACACAGGGGAAGGCTACCTCTAGCCCTCGAAATGTTTTGATCCATAACTTCCGTGGTGCTTCATCATTGGCTGTGCTGGCTAGGGCTGATTGGAGTTGTAGCCAAAACATCAGGGAGGCCACAAGTTGCTCACCACTGTCTTAGTAAAAGAGTAGAGAGCAGCAAAGGGCTGCAGTTCTCACTGAAAGGAATCTACCCAAATGATCTTGTTGTCTTCTGTTATTACAGAGGTGGTCGTGTTGCATAATGGAAGCAAATTTCCTATTATTTTCAGATGTGTAATTTTCTTCTTTTCTTGTCATTTCCACAATCTGAGGTGGACACCATAACATGCAGAAGTCCATCACCTTTTCAAACTTTGTCTTGCCAGTCCATTAAATGTCTTTGCCTGACATTTAGATCCATATGCAGTAAATATGCAGCACCTTCGTCTACTCAAAAGTAAACCTCATTTAGTTTAACAGGTTTAATTCCCAGTCAGTGTGTGCAGGATTGGATTCTGTCAAGATCTGAGGCTACTGACTTGTGCCTTGAAAAACAAAGCAGCAAAACTTTATATGCATGCTAATTGCAAAAGCGGGTTATTCGCAAATGTTGGCAATTGTTGCAGCTCCACCTGCTGGTGGATATTTAAAAGAACCACTTTATAGTTTTAGACTTCCCTGCAAATAAGGGACGTCAAATAGTTACATTTATTTATTTATTTATTTATTCTTTCAGGGTTTTGGGGTTGCTGTGGTGACCCTATAACAGATTGTTCTTCAGGCAACTTACATAAATACAAATAATTTTTAAAAAGAAATCCAATAAAATCTGTGTCCAGAAAAGTAGCATGGACAAGACACAAAAGATAATGTCAACCTTTTCTGCACTACTCCATCTTCATAAGCCTAGTAAATTCATATGTTCATGTTATCTTCATGTACATCTATTATGTGTACTTATTACATGGTTTAGAAAAGGGAAATTACCTGAGATACAGATATATACACATACATCCTATTCATGCTAGCAGTAAGAATAATAGTATTACTTAGGGCAATTTACTTATAGTGCTGTGTATAAATCCAATCAAGTAATTAACATTTTTCCAGAGGGATCACATAAGTCCATGTTTCCCAGAGGTCTAATAACTCACATATGTGATTTTTTGACACAGCACTGTGAATTTGCTATATTTGTTCACAGTTTCATCACAGAACTGAGTTCTGAGCTTTTCCTTTCTTTCTTTGTCACTACATAACCTCCAAGTGGCACTGTGCTATAGCAGAATAGTACAGTTACCCAAACAGAAAAATAGGTTTCATTTTCCATTTTCCCTGCTCTTAAAAACCCTTGCAAAAGTGCTCTTAAAGAACGAACAAGGTTGTCTAAAGAACCTGTGAGCAGCCCTGTCATTATGTGGGCTCCCGATGTTGCATCGGGTGGAAGAGCCAGAGCAGTGGCCAATGGGGCTGCTCCCATCCCCTCCACCCAGTCAGGAGAGCCTCTCCCAGTTGGTCTTCCAGTGAGGATTGGCCACAGCAGAGAGCAGTCAGCAGGGCACTCCAGAACAGTGGCCAGCTTTCTCCGAGCTTTGCAGCTCCCTTGAGACCCTGGCCAAGTCCCGTGAGATACCCTAGAAGACCATCTGGGGTCTTTTAAGGATGTAACACTCAAAACATTCATTCCAAAATAGCCTCCTTGGCTTTTGGGTGGTACCTCTAGGAGCAGAAAATTACAACCACACACCTTCATGGAATGGAATGCTTTTATTGGATCACCACTCTATTCAAATAATATACACCCTCATTTATCCAAACTGTTGACTGGGGGTAGCATATGAAACATTAAGGTAATCATAGGTTTGTACAAATGGAGACAGGACCTTTCTGTTCTGGTATCACAATTCTGAAACTTCCTCTACAGGGAGCATTGCTGGGTGCAAAGACTAATCTCTTTTTTGTACCAAGATCTTATTTTCTTGGCCCGGCCTTTCCAATTAATTGCTTGTTTGTTTTTACTTGTTTTGCCTTTTTAAATACTGAAGTACTATCTGGTTTATGCTGTCATGTTTTCATACCTGTCTGAATTTATGGTATAAATTGAAATTGTTCAGAGTCTTCGCAAATGAAAAGTGGAAAGGTAGTATATACAAAAAATAAATAAAAACAAGATTCAAGCAGCAGACAATGGTTCCCCACAGTATATTTCAGATGATGGTTCTCCATCGTATATTTTGCTTTGGTACAGGTAGATTAAATTTTCATTTTGGAAAAGCACAAAATGTGCCAATGTATCTGTGGTTTTTTGTGTAATCCATCACTGTGGCAGGCAACCCATGTGGGCCTATGAACATATTTGGCAATGTGGGAAAGCACATTGTGGGAGAGCAGCACTGCAAAATAGCTAATCACAAAGGATAAGCAATACAGCATTAAGGCGAGGCTGAGATGCAAGTCCCACTAAACAACTCCTTTGAACCCACACCTTCAGAGCTGATGGAAATCTAATCCACAGGAAGCCAACACTTTCTCTCTCCCCCTTTGGTAGCTAAGACAGTCCTCCATTTCTTCTTCTCACTTTCTGTGAATTCCTCACCAAGTCACCCACAGACTTGCTATCTCTTTCCCATTCAGACACATATACAGAGCAGGCTGTCCTCCTTCACACACCTGAAATCACACTCTTTATCCATCCTGCATTGCCACATATGACCATGTCTTTACTTTGGCTCCCTCACTCCACATACACATAAAACCACATTCACTCTTTTCCAGTATCCCTCCAAACTTCCCCCCAAACCCTTGTCTCTCCCTCTCCCTTTCCAGACCTCAGTCCATTCAGACATAGAACTTTGCTGCATGAGGCTGCTAGTCCACTGTTTTTCACAGCATTGAGTTCTAAGTTCAACAGAAAGAGCATTTCCTTTATTGCTTTACAACAACATAACCTCTAGGTGGAGCAGTGCAATAGTGCACATATACAAGATGGAGAGCAGCCTTTCTTTCACTTTCAGAAATAATACCTCATTTTCCAGACTCTAAACAAACAAGCAGGAAAGTACTCTTTAACATGAAGCAAAACTGGAAGGTCTACTAAAGAACCTGTAAGTAACAACAGGTAAGTACAAAAATCAATGCCTCATGTACCGAAGCTCATAGAAACACAGGACCCTCCCATTTTGCTAGCTTTCTCCCCCAGCTTCTGGTGCCTTCCTGTTGCTCTTTCTCCCCCCTTCTTTCCTGCTGGCTCATAGCCCTCACCCTACGGCACCCAAGCTAGCTTCCTTCTGCCTTTCGCAGCCCATGCAGTACTTTCACGAGCCCTGCTGTTCTCTTCAGCCTCTGCACACAGAATGCCAGACCACTGTGACAGAACTCCACTCAACTCCCAGTTCTTTTCCTTGGTAGCTTGGTGCACTGCAGAGGAAAGTATTGCCCTACAGCTACCCAACATTTTCATTTCTGGGAGCCCCATGTGTGGCTGAGAGCCATTCACAGGGAAGGAAAATGGCAGTGACTGAACACCCTCACTTTGCTTGGATGCAGCCCCAGCTGCTGGTAAGGAAATGTTTGCTTGCATTCTTGTTTTAAGGCACAACAGTGGACACCAATGAAGGTGTCCATTGCGTGGGCATCACATTACCTACCCACAATGTAGCCCATGAGCAAGAACGCCGTTTGTCAGGGTCCCTGCCATGGAGACCCTCCACTGAGCAGTGGGCGGGGCAAGATGACCTCCAAGATCCCTTTCGGTTCAGTGACAGTATAATAACTACCCTGTCCTCTTCTGTTTTTACCCTTGTGATGTTTCCGCCAAACATTTGGCTGGTTCCCCAACATCTGCACCAGGGGAATTCTTACTGTGAATTGCTATGTTTAGTGCATTAACACCTCCTAAAGAAAATAAATGAGCCCTGACAGTGGTGTCTGGGACAAGTTCCACTTGCCAGCCTTCCAAGTGCTCTTGCTCAGAACAACAGCAAGAAAAAGGCATCAACAGCACTGTTAATCCGCCTCCTTTAAGAGCCTCTCATCAAGGCTTACATCAAGATGCCTTACACAACCTACATTATTCATGAAGGGCTGCATTTAATCAGGATGGCTCAAACTTTTTAAAAGTTTCTATCTTTGGCTCCGTCTCTTGGTGCACGTCTGACAAGAGCACTCTCACGTACTCGTGCTCGCTTTCTCGAGAGCCAGCCCATCCTTTCTTGACACTCATTGCTTTCTGCATACAGGGCCCTCTTCCTCCAATTTTAGCCTTGGAATAAGTATGATGACTCTAAACAAATGCAAGCGACAGAAGTCAGTGTTTGTGGTCAGGTTTTTGTTGCTAAAAGGCAATAAAGCAGAAACATAAAAGGTTGCTCACACTCATTCCAAGTAAACCTTTAGTCTTGAACAGAAGCAATAATACTTAAGCTTACAATCATTTGCTCTTTGGGACTATTTTTGCATCCCAGGGTTTGTCTTTAAGTGCTTTTATGATTTCTAATGTGTTTTGCTAAATGTTAAAGAGCTGAGGTGCAAAAAGGGAGGGAGATGGAGATGGGATTCTTTGAGAGGCCAAACAGCTACAGAAAGTGTCTCTTTAAGAACAGTGCCGGGGGCATCCATTAATCTTAATTTGAGGGCTGCATTACAAGCTCAATATCTTGTCTGCATGCAGTACATGGAAGCAACCTTGGTAGAAGGGGGAGGGATAGCGATACTGCTGTTTAATCCCCCCCCCCTTCAGTATGGATTAGTATGCTCTCTAGTTCTCTTAAATTCCAAATAACATAACAAATTACATAGAAACTGTTGACAAAATGACAGGGCAATAGAAGGGAGGGTGAACAGTTAAAAAGAAATAATTCCTAGATAAGCACTACCAAACCATGATAGCTCACGGGGAAGTATATATGCACCAGGAATAATTATCTTTAAAACGATTGAAAAGAATGTATTTCTATAACTTCACTTGAAATATCCAGGTGCCTGTAGCACTGGCAGAAATTTTGTACATTATAAATGCACAACCACACAAATGCACACACTTATATGGGCTATATTTCCTGATAAAAATGCAGACAAATTGCTATAAGAAAATAATACAGTATACTAATGTAATACAACATAATAATATTCCATAATATACAATATATGAATTTTGAAAATATTTACACTATCAAGGCGGTGAAAACAAGAAGTCTTACAGCATCAGAGCTGCCCCTGCATGAGTTAACTAAGGGGAAAATATTTCAAACACCACTGGTATTCAGCATTAACCCTAAACAAAAATAGAAGGCATCTAGACAAGTCTACCACAGGAGAGAATTCTACAGAGAATATTCTGAAATGGAGGAAATCCCCATTCTGCAGTCAATCACGTCTGTGTGAAAGATGGTTTGTGAACCAGCCCCTTCTTGCTGAACTCGAGAAATGGGGAAGAATGCATAGGGGCAGATGCTTGCTTAACTTAGCAATGAGCACACTGCCTGAGGTTCATATTACACTTTTTCAAAAGAAGAGAGATGGGCAGAACCAATCAATGCCATTTGTTGGACTCAGAATCCAAGACTAGTTTTTGGGGGTCTGCACAGGAGCCTGTATGAATGTGAAGTCACTGAGGGCTAGTACTGAATAAGGCAGCCCAACCACCCTTTGCTGCTTGCACACAGGGACAGGATGTAAGCATAAATTCAGCCAAGCTGCATCCTGCAGGGATTATGCTATTATGCCACATCAAGGCCTGGAACTCCCAGACCAAGTCTGAAACCTGCCTTGCCCAATCTGCTGTTTTCCAGATGTTTTGGACCCATCAGCCCCAGCCAGCAGGGCCAATGATCAGGAATGCTGAGAGTTATACTCCAAAATAGTTGGAGGATGGTCAGTTAGGGAAGTCTGTCCTATAACTCTCCAACCCTGTTCAAGTATTCTGAAGAAGTACACTGCTGAATCAGACCAAAGCTCCACCGAGTTCAAAATCCTGTTTCCAACAACGGTTGAGCAGATGCTGAAGTCCATTTGTAGGGTGTGCTTTCCCCACAGAACTTCTACCTTGTGCTCTCCAATGTCTTTATGCAGCCCCCCAAAGTACCTTGACTTTCCTTCCATTGCCTAACTCTTCTCCTCCAGAGAACCTCATATAAATCACGTGTTCTCTACTGCTGCTAACTAGGATGAAACAGTAGGTCTCTCGCAGGCTTGCAGGGATGAGTGCACTCTTGTGTATGTGTGCACGCCTCTTTGTGTAGGTGCATGCAGATGAGTATGTGTTCGTGTGCATGTGACCTTTCACCTTGGACTCTGGGCCTTGGGTTGGACTTTGGCACCATCTCCAAAAATACTGTACTTTGACATGAGGGACTGACTTTATGTAACAAATACAACTTCATAAGAAATGGTGCCTGATTTTTTTTTCTTTTTTCTTCTCCATCCCAATCCCTTTTCCTCTTGGGTCATGGATTTGACATATGTTGTAAGCTTGAGCACAGGGTCTGTCTATTACTCTTCATAAGACACTCTTAGAGACTTGCCCCCCCCCCCCGTTTTTGGCTGAACATCAGGATAAAAAGGCTGCAGATAAATAATTTCATCCATGACTCTGCATTCTCTTTTCTCTTTTTGCTCTTTTCTCTTTCCACTTTTGCTTTTGTTTCTGCTTTTGCTTTTCCCAAGCAGCTTCCAGATTGTTGAAAGAAAGTCTAGAAGAAATGAGGAAGGACTGCTCCTCCCTCACCCTTTCCCAGCATCCTCAAATTGCCCTCCCTCTGCAGTTTTTCCTTCTGGAATTTAAGATAATATGCTTAGCCCTCCCAACTATACCTTGAAAGCTCTGTCACTTGCCCAGAGATACAAGAGAGAGCATCTTCTTTCATGGGTGCCTGCCCATGCTTTGAGATCCAGCACAGGAACCCTTTTGATGGGTCCACTCTCTATGAGGCCAGTGGTCACTGTGGAACAGGCATTTTGTGTAGTTTTCCTTCCACTTCCCTTTAAACAGTTGCAAAAAGTCAATTTTGGAATGGATTATTAACTGAAGGCCATTAAGCTCCATCATAACAGATCTTCAGGAAAGCTGTAGTTCATTCATTCATTCCCCTGGCCTTTTCTTGGGTAGTGTGTGTATTTTTGAGTTGTGTATTTTTATGAGATTGATGGTAATTTTGTCTGAAATTGTTGTTTTTGGTTTGCTTTTTGTTTATTTCTTGAAAAGGATGCTTGTTTTATTATTGCCACTCATTTTATTACTTCTGGTGCTGATTGTCTTGTTTTAATTTTGTGAATCACCTTGAGCAAGTTTTACATCCAAAAAGGCAGCCTTAAAGCATTTTAAATAAAGAAGTGCTTTTTGTAATTTGATTTCATTGAGTTTTACTGACTGATATATACTTTTTTTCTCCCAAATGTATCATTTTCTCTGATGTTTTTTACCAGTGTTTGGGGGCTGTACATTGGCAGCTTTGCATCCACTTTGCAAGCCACTGTATGGAAAGGAGGGTTGTAAATCTTCAAAACAAGTAAACAAATTTAAAACAAAGCCTCTCTGTGGAGGTGCCCTGGGAGGGGTTTCTACATTCTCTTTTGTATGAGTCTCTTCCACTTGCAACCTGCCCCTCTGAACATGACAGCTTTGGGAAAACTAAAGAATATTGGGGTGTCCATGCATGTTTACATATAACTTGCACTTAAGACATTTCATTCACAATTAGCATAAGTGTGCTAATATCTAGCAATATCTGTAACCAACCAAAAGCAGACTCTAAAACCCTGTTTGGAAAAGACCTAAGGCAGATCCTTCTTTACTTTCACTCTCCTCCTTTCTCTGGAACAGGAAAGTGCATTTTCAGAACAAAGATGTGAGGGTACTCCCAAGCTGGTGGGGGTAGGTTTCTAAGCCTCATATGAGACAGGAAAGGGGGGAAGCTTTTGCCATATTGAGTTCTTAACTATTGAACCTCAGTGGCTGGCTCTTTATAAGATTTTGGAAAATACTTTCACCAAAAGGCCAATTTTCTTCTGCAGAATCTCTGAAAAGCTCCAAAAGAATCAGTCCAATCTAAGCCAAGATTGACGTAGGGCAGGCTCAACAGTCATTCTCACATCATGTTGGCTGCACTACCTCAGTTTCCCTCTTCTGTTCACTCGAATCTAGTCCAAATTGAGGTCACAAAAACCCATGACTTCTCATACGGCACTTTTAAAATGAGACTGTTTTGCCACAAACGTTTCAAGTAATGCCACTGCAAAGATTTTAGGTGGGATGCATGGCAATCCTGATGCTCACCTCAAATGTAAGACTTTAAGTGAAGGATGGGATATAAACACTTTTGGATGGGCTTGAGCCTTTGTGAATGTCTGAAGCATTCTGGAACAAGTATTTCCAAGCACAGCCCAGGATGGAAATGATGTTCCACTGAGCTCTGGACATGCCAATACCACCTCCGCTGCCTTTCCCTGCTTAAAGTTAAGTTTATGGGTCTTGTGGCAAGGAAGGGGAAGGCTCCAGCAGTGACTTGCAAGGCTGTCTCCACCACATGCTGCTGATGAGCATTTGAGCAGGACTGCCCCAGCTCAAACGCTCAGAACACCAATCAAAGGTTGATTCATCTATTTTACAATAACCATTTTTTAGGGGCAGGTAACTTCCAGGTTCCGGGTGGCATCCTATACTGTCACTGTACCTCCATCGTTTCTCTTGCACAAGCGGAATCAACCACTTCTTCAAGGTGAACTAGCGATTCCAAAATTAATCCCAGAAACAAGAGCCAACTCTCATTTGCAGAGCAGAGCAGGTGATCGGAGGTTTCTTGTGTGAGGTCTGCTGACCTGAACCATTCCAGAAATAAGCAATACTTCCCAAGACCAATCTGAAACACCAGTTTCTTGCTGTAGCAGCAGTTGGTTCAGATAGTGATTGGGCAGTATAGCTTCCAGCCCCGTGGCTATATATATATATATATGTGTGTGTGTGTGTGTGTGTGTGTGTGTGTGTGTGTGTGTGTGTTTTTCTGTCCCCATTTTCCAATGCAGTGTGGTAAGCATAGGCCCTCTTTTACAGTCCTTTATTGGCTGGGGTGGGGGCTGAAAAAGGATCATCTTGTCTTTGAAGGTTTGTCCAGCCCAAGCCCAGCTTAATGTTAACCTTAACAAGGGTTGCTCACCAACAGCTTGCCCTTGGCAGCAGACTGATCAGAGAGGAATGCAGAACACCAGGGCAGATTCTTCCACACTACGGTGAGATGAGTTGAACTTCTGTTTAAAATGTCAGAATTATTTCTCGATATCCATCCATAAATAGAAATATGCATATGCAAATCTTGTGCACATTGGCATCCTCTTTTCTCTGGGTTTTGTGTTTGGGTGTGATGCATTTCCTCTTTCTCAGTGATTCATAACGGGTATTATCAACTCTTGCTCCACAAGCCTTACGGGCATGAAATGCTGCACAAACCTTTCCCTTTTTCATTTTAAAAAGACCTTTCCCAGCCTCAGTTAGATGTCCAAAGGGGAACACTGGCTTTGTATGTAAGGGACAGACTGGGTTAAAGAGCTCTCAGGCCTGGCTGGATGTATTCATTTTAAAAACAGCTCTCTCACAGGCGACTTGCATTACCTTTTGTACTGCTTCAGCTACCCTGGGCAAACTGTTTTTTTGTTTTTTCTGTTTCCATGTCATCTGGCAGAATCAATAGTCCGCAGAGCATACATATGATTAAATATCAGACATATACTAGTAATCTTCACTATTATTCTCTTCAGCTGAAAGAAACAACTCACCAACCTTCCGTTGTGAAATATTCATAAGTATTTCTGTTTCCTTTTACTACCCACACAACAGTATAAATAAATAAATAAATAAAAGCCTGCCTGGAGGAAATGTCCTTGCCGTTTGGAATATGACTTGGTAATTTATTCAAATAAGGCCATGTAGTCATTTTGAATTAGCACATTGCAGAACCTACTGATAAAATAAAGTCAGTTTAAATTTTAAACAACCTTTAATATTTGTAGAAGTAAATATCCTTTAATTTATCAGCAATTTAGAAGTAATGGGAATTGTCAGAAATTTTAATTCCTCACAATTTAGTTCACTCACACTGCTTGTCAAACAGTCAAGTGATAGGATGTAAAGTACTGCTAATTGTTTCAGCACGAGACAGTACTTCAAAGGCAGGGAAGAGAATGTGCTGACACTAATGAAATTTTATTATCAGGACATAGAATTAGAATTGTGGGAAGAGGTGAAGGTGGCAGAGACTTGCTATTAGAATGTTAAGTTCTCAAATTCTCCAAAACCACTTCTTGTAGACACTAAATAACTGGAACCACCGACTTCAGAATAATATTGCATGACAATTGACTTGTCACAGTTTGTCAAATGAACAAACCAGAACAAGGCTTGCTGTATTTTTCAGGCTATTAACCTGAATGCCATACAATGTGGTCAGCAACCCATGAGCTGCTCATGTGATAGGCATATATTTTTGTACATAATGCAGATGGAGCAATTCAGAAATGCAACACAGCCAGCTGATCTGTAAACATACCCCTGTATCGCATTACCAAACCTAAGCTGTCTATTCAAATTGGATTGGTCTGCGGAGAACAGGAATCATATCTCTTTTCATTGAAGGGAATGTTTTTTGCTTTTGTTTAACGTTGGTTTCTGTCGTGGCCTTTAAAATCCATACACACCTATACACAGATAAAGAGAGAGAGTGTGTGTGTACCCGTACAAATTTTTAATCTCTAGTTTTCTAAATTAAAAATTATGAGACAGCCTGTGCCCATATTTTACACAGTGAAATTGGAAAGGTTGATTGGATTTGGTAATATGAGTGTATACTATGTTTATACCGTACATCTATTCTATACATTAATCCAGTTGATAGAATTAAGAGAAAAAGGAAATCATGAAGCATTCTGACACATGCCAAAAGGAGTTGGGGAACGGCAGCTTGCTGTACTGAAAATACCATAGTTCCTTTTTCTCCTGAACAACTTCAGCTATTCCAAACACTTAACAAGTTACTTGCTACATTCTGAAATTATCCCACCTTCTTTCTTAAATCTGTAAAGTGAATTTTCAGAATGTAATGCAAATTATAATATGAAGTGTTGATATGTCAACAGTGGGAGAACCCCTTCCCTCATAATGGCACTAAAACAAGGTTCCTTATCTTGTGTACACTTTATTCTGTATTGTTTTATAATAGATTGATGTGCCCAGGTCAGGGATGCTATAACACTGCAGGAAGGCTCAAGACAAACTGGGGCAGGCTCAGAGGAGGGCAGTGAAGATGATCTGTGGCATGGAAAACGTTTGATGAAAGTTTGAAGGAACTGGGATATTTTGCCTGAAGAAGATTAAGGGGAGGACAGCATGATCACATTCTTCAAATACCTGAAGGTCTGTCACATAGAAGAAGCACAGACTTGTTCTCTGCTGCTCCCGAGGGCAGAATAAATGGGCTTAAATCACAGGAGGGTAGAACTCTGTTGAACCTTAGAAGAAACTGCTTGATAAGAGCAGTTTGACAGTGGAGCTAATTACCTAGAAGGATGGTGAGCTTCTCATTCACTGGAAGGCTTTAAGCAGAGGCTGGACAGCCATTTCCTGTGTATAAGATGGCCTACATGGCTCCTTCCAACTCTGCTAAATGTTTTCCTCTCCCCTCCCCACCCAATTTCCTCTTAAAAATATGGACTCAGGTCCTAACACTTTGTCTCTGAGAACAGAAAGGGATTCCTGCAATTCATGGAAAGAATAGATCCTTCCACAAGAGGAGGGGCACCTTTCTGTGAGGGTAAATATCTTGTGAATTAAATTTCCTTCTGTTCAAGGAGAGAATAAAGCCTTAGGATCCAAGTCAATTGGTTTCACTGGATCATGTCAGACTACATAGAGAACCAGCTAGTCTGTGGGCTGGATGGGAGGAATAGCAGCTCTATGATAACCATATGCACATGAATCAATTAGCACACAATTAGCACATGCCAATTAGATTGGGAGGAACTGTAAGTAAGGCTTTGTTCTCCATGTGTGGTTGATGCAACTATATCAAGGCTGCATTGTACAAAATGGAATGTGACACTAAAGGTGCCTTAATTCCTAGGACATTTGGAACCTCCCTATTTGCCATTCTCCTGGCCAGCAAGGTTTGTCTTGTCTAGAGGATATATAATAAATCGCTTTTGAACTGAAATCAATTGGGTGATGCACGCTTCTGATTTTCAGCAACTTTTCTCCCATTCTTGGTATTTGCACACTGACATTCAGCACATGTGGCTGAGTCTCATGGGCTGCTTTGTCATGTTGACATAACTCCTCCAGTTGAGGTAGTGGAGCTGCATTAAAATCATTATAGGCCAGGGGTGTCGAATGTCTTTCAACCAGAAGGCTGAATTCCACTCCAGAGAAGTTCTCAAGGGCTGCATTTCAGTGGTGGGTGGCGTGGAAGGTAAAAGGAGTGCAGTCATGTTTTAGCTTAAAGCTCTTACTGCCTGCAACTAAGCCTCCGGAGAGACACTTCGGCTCTTTAGAATAAGGGAAAACTGCAGCAAATTCAGAAAACCTCCAAATCATTGGTGTTCAGGAAAAAGACTAGGGAAATGGTGCATGACCAACCAGGGAACCAGAAGGCCACATGGGCTTCTCAAGAGGGCCAAACTGAAACCCTGAATCTGAAGTTCTGTTGCAGAAAATCAGAGTAACACTCATTGCATGAGTGTTGTGTTCAAGGGATAATGGTGTCATATATGTTAGTGATTGGAACAGGGCAATGGGGAACTCCTTTAGCACCGAAAATGATATTTGACATTTTTGCAGACTGTGTTCACTGTTATGAAATCCACTGTAACACATTTCATTTGCTAATGATGAACACTCTTCACTCTGTCATAAGCCCTGTGTGATGCCCTGTTTTGATTATTTTAAAATGTATGTTAGATAACATTGACTGCATAAGTTACATTTTATTACATGTTTGCACATAAATATAAGCATTAAACCAAAGAAGTTATTGAGACATTAAATATGCAATCAGTTGTCCCCAGGGCCATAGGATGCTGGATACTGAATGAATTATTCCATCAGCTATGAACCACCATGTACTAACATCTGTGGGATGGGTACCTTGTTGTCCCTCAGATGTTTTGGCCCACAACTGATCCTGCAGATGTCCACCATTCTTCTTCATTGGCTATGCTGGAGGTCCACATATGCCCTCTTTTCAGCTGCAGAATTGAGAAATAACTCAGTCTGTCAATCCCTTTTGGTACCCATGTGGTGGCTAGGCCAGCCAAAGTCAGGCAGCCATGAAGACCATCACACAATGAAATCTCAGTTCAACAGGATTTCACTGTGCAATGAGGACAAAAATGACATATGGTTGCTGAACCGAAACAAGCAAATATATTAACATTGTATTAGATAAACGCAGAACATAATCACTACAGGATCTTCTATTTGCTTGTATCCGTCTGTACAATGCCTTGTGTTTGAGGGGATGCCTGTTGATAGTGGTATAAAGAAGCTAT
Organism: Varanus komodoensis; assembly: GCF_004798865.1. Taxonomy (NCBI): domain Eukaryota; kingdom Metazoa; phylum Chordata; class Lepidosauria; order Squamata; family Varanidae; genus Varanus; species Varanus komodoensis. Next base: position 20,654,259 of record NW_025335468.1, read on the forward strand.
TCTGCTGGTTTTCAAGAGAACCTGCATCACATGGTACACAGACTGCCAAAATAAGACCAGAGAGACTGGAGTTCAAGTCCTCATTTAGTCACAGACCTTAGTGAGCGGCCTTGGGCAGCTCCTCTCCACATAGCCTTCCTCCCAGAATTGTTATCTTGATAAACCAAGGAACAGCTTATGAACTTCCCTTGGTTTCTTGAAATATGGGCATTTGCTTTTTAACTGGCACTTCTTCCAGTATGACTCAAAAGAGTTCCATCCCAAATTTTAGCAAGCAAGATCTCCTTGCATGATAAACTAATGCCCAGGTTATTGTCTATGTCTTTAATCAATAATAAAGTGTTTTTTTTAAAGAAGAACAACATAAACAAGAGCACTGTGCCACAGCAGCAGAAACAGAATGTGGTCTTTAATTTCAGGAGTCTTCCCCACACAGAGAAGACTCATCCTTTTGCCATAACACCATGGCACAACTACTTTCTGTGCCAACCAAGTCAAGATCATTTTATCTGCTTTGCATGGATGAACTGGTCTGTTTTAGGTAATGAAATGCTGCTAAAATGTCATTTTGAAGAATATTTGTATTTTGTCTCAACTTGTACATTTCAAATGAACACCAATTACAGAGACACAGAGAGCCTTGAGGGGACGTGAGATATCTAGAGAACCCTGGTTTTTTCCCTTGCCACTTCACTTTTGCTCCTGCAGATCTAGGTAGATTCATCCTGTACCATCTCTTGAACTGGCATACCTTAATAATTATTTCCCCCCTCCCCCAGTAGGAGAGCTGATAATGCAAAAACCTTATTTTGGTAATGGTGTGCGGGGGAGTCAAACCCTGAAATTGTCGCAAGCCTCTGCCCCTCACCTCTAATGCAGCCTCTTGGTTTTTAATTACTCCTGCAAAGGCAGAGCAATCAGAGGATCCTCCGGTGACATTTTCAAGTTTTCTGTCTGCTCCACTTACGAGAAACAAATGGGTCTACTCAGCTCCATATAGATTGAGTTTTTCATGAAGTCATTACTTCTGTCACAGGGACTATTTTCAAATTGAAAAATCTGAAACAATAAATGATGGTGAAGCAGTTAATAACTGTTAAGAAATCACATTTGGAAAATTGCATTTAAGCAATAACCTTTCTCCCTGTAATTAAATGACAGAAAGGTCCTGGTTTTAATTAAGTCAGCAATTTATAGTTATGAAGCTATACTTCACTATGCAGATTAGAAGATGATAGGTCACAGAACACCCTGAGTGCATTTTTAGCGGAGCTGATCTGGTAATTACTCCACTGTTCAGTGGTGACCACATTGAACCGTATCTCTAGATTAAACAATTTTCTTTTCCCTGCTCCATGATGTATAACTAGGATGAGTAAATGTACCACTAGGACGGCACCGAGCATCTTTAAATTAAAATGGATTTTAAATGAGGGGGCATGAACGAAGGAAGTAATGTTTGAAGAACAGCGGTAGAAATGAATGGGCCACTAGTCAAGGCTTGCGAGCGGAGAATATATCATTGTTTTACAGGGCTTTCGATCTTGTGCCTGAATGTTTAGTGTAGATTTATGAGGAAGTAAAATGCTAATGTTAGTGTATTTATAAACATATGATGGGGATTTCATTTATAATTTATTCCCGGGCTCTGCTTTAGGCAGCCTGTGAAAGAAAATGAAATGCTGTGTTGGACACCAAAAGAGTTCATTAATACAGCCTTCACATTTTATTTAACTAACCCCCCAGCTTGGATTACACATTGATTATTACATTGTGATATGTGTGGGTGTGTTTGTGTACTTATTGTGTCTGGCCCCAGAGGTCTTTTGCTTCAGCTGAAACTGGGCTGCCTAAAATTGTCTTGTTTATATCCTCTTGGTTTGCAGGTACAAGAACCAGCCTCACAATGCAAAGAGGTACACAGACATGTTCCACATAAGCATGAAGAGTGCTCAGGAAGGACCCACCCAGGCTTAGCCACAGAACTTTTGAGATGGTCCCTGGACCTTTAGAGCTGCCCTGGTTGCCATCATCTTCTTTAACAGAAACCTCCTCCTTCCCTCAGTAGCCCTGCAATTACTAGGAGACTTTAGGACTCACTCCTTTAGCAGCCTAATGAGAAGTGTTGCACAAGGGTACCAGCCTTTCAGACTGGAGAGGGGAGTGCCACCTTTCCTTTCACTAAGCCCAAAATTGCCCTACAGCGGCCTTCTCGTAAGGTGCCTGACTCTGCTGAGACCTGCCCAGCCAGCAGCTACTGGCCAGTGGCACCGGTGCCCTGGGCCATTGGCGGCAGCAAGAGAAAGCAGGTGCATCAGCTGCTCTCACACCAAAGAGAGTGCCAGAGGCTGTCTTTGTCTGTTGCTCCTCCAGGCTGGCCTGTGGGGGAACAGAAGTGGCTTTGCTTGCAAAAGGAGTTTGAATGAGCAACAGTGTCCGAATTTGGGTCAGGGTAATGAATGAGTGTGCACTTTATCTTGGCATATTGGCTTGCTTGAGTCTGGCCTCCATGATTCTGGAATACCTTGTTGTTGTTGTTGTTGTTTTGCATGATTCATGCGGCCAGATTCTGGTGGGTGCTTGGCCCTGCTTGACCGCAGCAGTTTGCACCAGACTACAGAAAGCTGAACAGAAGTAGAAGGATGGGTGGCAAATTTCATTTTGAGGGCCATGGAGAAGATGGCAAGTGCCACATTCCATTGACAGGATGGCAGCAATACCAAAAACGCCAGAATATTTGAGCTTAATGCCCTTAATTGCCAGAAGCTGAACCTTAGGAGAGACATCTCAGTCTTTTGGAATGGGGAAAGAAAAATGCTGAACCAAAGCTGAAAACACACCAAATATTTGGTAGTTTGGAGAAAGGGTAAGGCCCAGGAGAGGGAGAATGTCATAGATCCAGGTACCCATGACAGACCAAATAGGGGTCCTTGGGAGGGCTGGTTTAGCCCTCTGGGTCTGAGGTTCTCTGAATTAGCACATCTATGAAAGCCAGGCATTCTAATTCCAAAATTAACACTTAGGCCTACATGCTACACTTGCTCTTCTGCAAGATGCATTAATTTAGCTTGTAAAGATTGGATACACATAGGTACAAACTCTGATTATCTTTCCCCCATCCCCACCCAAAACAGAAAAAAGACTGACCTGAACTTGGGGTGGGGTGCACATAAGAAGCATTTTTGACTTCCACTGCAATATTTGTTACAAATGCACTCATGCACTTCACAAGCCCTATCTCTTTGCCGGGGGTTGGTCCATCAGAGAAATCACTAAGGGCCAGCAAAACTGTTTTTCTGCCCCAGAACGGCAGGGCTGCTTGCATGATGCTGCTCTAAGGAAGGCCTGGAGACACAACATAGAGATATGAGATACAAAGCTCTGGGAATTTCCTAGGGGAATGCATAAATATGATGGATGTGAGGATCCATTCTTTTAGGAATCCAAGTGAAGGCCAAGCATATGGGTCCTGCCAAAAGGACATGAGAGAGTGTTCGGAGTGCTATCTAAGAATGGAGGGAGTCAGTCTGGTGAGGTCTGAGGGTTAGACTGGAGTTCTAGCACAATGACAGGGAGTTGTGCTGCATGGATATGCAGGGCATGGGCAAAGCTGCTTCTGAAAATAGTTAGTGCTGCTCAGAATTAACTTTTCACATTTCAAATCCAGGTCCAGTGTATAGGTTGAAGAAAACTCTTAGATGGTAAGACACAATTCAGTGCCAAATTACAAGTTACACTAATTGTTTAGTGTGTTTCTGAGGCTTGTCTTATTTTTTACACTTGTGTAAGCACACATAGTCTCAGTCAGGATCATGGCCATGGTAACCCAGGAGTGGAGGGTTAAACCTTCCCCCCACCCAAAGGAAAAAAGGCTTTCTTTACTGCAGTGCAGGTTCCTTTCTCTTTGTTTAATGCCCCAGGGGGTGATTCATGGGGAGAAGGGGAAGAAGAAAAGTTTATTTATACTCTCCCAAAGCACTGTTGTCCTAATCTGAATCAGGACCACAAGAGTGAAAAGTAAGGCATATCTCAACCACACAATTGACGTAACTTGTAGTTTGGTTCTCAAGGTCCAGGGAAAAGCTTGGGACTGACACCACTTAGTGGTCTTGGTTGATGATTTCTATCTGAGGGAGAATATGACTCTGCCCATTCTCTTTGATTTCTCAATGGCATTTGATCCTCTGCACAGCCTTCCTCAACTCTAGCGCCCTCCAGATGTGCAAAGACCACACTTGCTGGGTATGTTGAATGTAGTCCAGCACATCTGGAGGGCACTAGGTTGTGGAAGCCTGCTCTACATCATTCAACATTTGTATAGCATACGGGATTCCTGTCTTTCTGGCAGCATAAGCACATGCAGACTGTGTCTTGTCCTGTTATAGAAGACTTTCAGCTTATACAACCTGAGCATGTGCGCAGGCTTCTCAGAAGAGATCATCCACTTCTGCTCTTGATGAGAGCTGCCAGTAAGGCATCGTTATCTTGTCTGGTGGAGGAGTTTGTCAGTGCTTTCCGGAGGAAAGCTAAATGGTTGAGCTTTGACGAAAGTTGTTGCTGAACTCTCAACCCATCCCCACTTTAGCTCCATGCATGTGGCAGGTAAACACCTGCACAGGTGCTCATGAGAGGCAGATGCATACCAACTGGTTCTAGCCCTGGTGGCTTCTAGCAGAAAAGGACTGTGAACATAGACAATGCTGAGCTCTAATATAATTATCCATATGCAATAAGATGTATGTGCATGAGCATTATTCACTGAAATGAGCCATATATCCCAGGTGTCAAGGAAACTGAACACTAGAGGATTTGTGAGGGTAGGAAACCCAGAAACGTTGTGTTCCTATGGGCCAAGCTTTTTATCCAGACAGCTCTTGTACAGGATTTATCCTACTGACTTAGAAGTGTGAGTTGGGGGTTAATGAATTCTTGGCTGGTCTACATAAAGAATAATTATCATACGAGTGCAGAATTAAAATGTACTAATAAATGAATATGTTGTGAGTCATAGACTCTAAAACCTGTCATGGATGATCAATTCAAAATAGCCACATATTGTAGCTTATGGGAATAATCCAGCAAAAGTTAGTTGGGATGGGATTAAATCCCATTGAAAGCAATTTGATGGGACTTAATTTTGACTGACACTTTTTGGATTTTGCCATAAGATTTGCATTTGATCTTCTGCTTCTCTGTGGCTGGGCTAGTTTGCACAATTTGCAAACTTTGCAATAGGAAAAAAACTGAAATAAAACTATGGGCAATCTCTTAAATAAACCTTACCCTTAATGACATCCAACAAAATGCGATAGCAGCTGAGTGTCTTAAACATTTTCAGAAAGCAGTATCTTGGGCCTATTTTGTATTGCAAGATGCTCATTTCCACTTTTCTGTCATTCTTAACCCATTCCAGCACATAAGGCAGTGAGGGCTCCAGTGCACCGGCCCCTCCTACTTAAACGGGCATTTTAGGAAGTTGCTGACCCATGGCAGCCCATGCTTGAATCCTCAGTTATGACAAGATGAATGCCCAGAGTGGTCACTGATTAGACTGCCACTCCTAATACATTCTCATCCCTGTAGTTATGAAGCTGCAAAACACTGACAAGTAAATCTCAATGGGAAATGCGGGAGGTCGTGTGGTGTGGCACTCACTGTACTGCGAGCGCAGAAAGTTTGCTGCAGTGAGGAATTTTGTTCAGAAGAGGACAGTCGGGTTTCTGAGAGGAGAATCTGAGCTCCAGGGGACACCTGCAGTCTGTACGCTGACACAGGAATCAGAGATGCAACTTCGGATTAAACAGGTCCAGTACTTTATTTATATTACAGAATTTGCTCCAAGTTGACTCCTGTAGTGCATTTATATCCAAGCCCCAACCCCAGCCCAGCCCAGGTGGAAACACCACATTTTATTTATTATTTATTTATTTATATTGCGATTTATATCCTGCCTTTTTCCTACAAAGGGCTCAAGGCAGCTTACATTATCTCTCCTCCTCCATCTTATCCCCACAACAACAACCCTGTGAGGTAGGTTGGGCTGAGAGTCTGTGACTGGCCCAAAGTCACCCAGTTGGCTCCATGGCTGAGCGGGGACTAGAACCCAGATCCTGGGATTGCCTAATCCCAAGGGTTGTTGGTGGGAGGGGGTTGAACTTCAGCCGCCAGAGGGAGAGTCAACCCAGATTGTGTTTAGCTATTTAGGGAGTGGGCAACAGCCTCTTCTCCCGTGTCATTTCAGCTCTGGAAATTGCCTTCCCCTCCACACCCCCTTCCAGGATTTATCCTGAGAAAGTGCCATTTGCTGCAACAGGACCTTTGTGGAGAAGAAAGAGGAGAAGTTTCATGGGGGAGACTTAGGGGAAGAGTCACAGCCCCTTCCTTCTGTGATCCAGAATCTCAGGATGAATCAGCGCCCTCCCCTGGTGGTTGAAATCTTGTTTTTATTTTTAAAGCAGCTCTGGAAATGCTTACAGGCTGATCCCCCCAGGCTGCCAATTTCCTTCTTTGCTCCTCATAGCCTATACATGGAAGATTCACTGAGTCTGGTCACATCTGAGGCAAACCCTCTCTCTCTCTCTCTCTCTCTCTCTCTCTCTCTCTCTCTCTCTCTCTCACACACACACACACACACACACACACACACACACACACAAGCAAATAAGGTTTGGACGAGTATCGCATACTCAGGGAGCTGCAGTCTTGATTCCTGCCAAGCCTTAAACCTTGAATGGGCTGTTAAGACCCACTGGCTTTACGAAGGACCTGTTCCCGGCAGAGATGAAAACTGCTAGAACTGGCTTGTCAATATGGATCAACACAGTGTGGGTCTCTCCTTGGGGATGTGGCCTTGGAGAATGGCATGATGAGCATGTGCACTCCAAAATTTACAAGCACACACCAGTCAAAATTTACTAGCACAAACCATTAAGTGGAACTTTTGGAATAAATTGATCCAGAGGGATCAACCAGGAAAAGCAGGCATTTTGTTCATTTTCTTCTTTTTACTTCCTCTAATGCTGCAGGACAAATCCTTGGGAACCTGCAAATATGCTCCAACTACTTTCTTCAGAGAATCCTTCCACACAGCTCCGTATAGCGGTGGATGCAGTCCCCATAGGGCAGGATCTAGAGGAGAAGAAAGGAATTGCTGAAGAGTGTAGTCCATTTCAGTGCTAGGAGTTCAGAAAGTTTCACTGCTACTGTCTCCTGCAACATTTTTTGTTTGTTCGTTTATATCCAGGAAAGATTTGCTGCTGGCAAGTAGAAAGCATAGTCTTCAGCAACAAAAATAGCCCTTAACAAAAGAAGAAAAGGTAAATGAAATGGCCAGGACATTGCATGGGGCCCTTGGGGTGGCCAAATCTCTGGGGTTTGGGATACACAACTGCACAGATACAGGAGGAAGGGCACCCTCCCAATAAGGTTGTCCTTCATTAAATGAGTCACTGACGCTCTCCCATGGTTGTCGATGACGGTTCATGCAGCACTCCTCTGAAAGCGGGGTGGGGTGAGGACGCCACTCTCCAGAATAGCTGTGGGATTGAATATGCTATAGGGAGCCAGTGTGGTCCGTGGTGTTGGCCTGGGACCTGGGAGATGAAGGAGCTGCACCTCACCTGCCTATGAAACTTTGACCCAGCACTGCTGCTCATCCCAGTGCACAGGGGAGCTGTGAAAGGTGGAGGATCAGGTATGTCACCTGGTGCTCCTAGGAAGAAAGGCAAGATAGAACTGTAACAATTGCCTTGTGTTGCCTTTACTGTTCCACCAGCGCTCATCTATGCTGGGTCCTTTTGCTTTTAAAAGCACCGTAGGCTGAGTTCTGCAGTTTGGACTGCAGTTCCCAAGGAGGTTTACAACAGAGAGCATGAACATTATGGCCATTATACTGGGTTGAACCCAGACTCAGTCAAGCTGGGAGTGGACCAGTGACATCAAAGGGACTTCATCATAATTAGCATGCCCCACTGATTTCAGTGCATCTGCTCTAAGCATGGCCAAAGGCAGAGTCATATAGGGCTGCTTGTCACCTTCTAATTAAGAATTGGAGGCATGTGGAGGAGAGAGCTGCCTCCAGCCTCTCCGCACCCTCAAAAACATTTAAATGACCCCATCCCCATGAGGGGTAGGGACTGATGCACCACCCAGCTTTGGTGGAAACTGGATGTGCTCCTCTTCCCCCCCCCCCAACACCCCCACAGTGCCAGCCCCAAAATGGGCTTCCATCTTTTGGGCCTCAGCTGGCACAGAAATAACCAAGACTAAGAGCTGCATGGTACCTTCTCATCGGCAGTGCTAGGAACCTTCTCTCTGGTTTGTATGGGACGCACTATATGGTACACTGCAGAACGGCGGTGGGTGGAAAGGCCTCTGCCCAGAGGAGCTTACAATCTCAGATTCAGCCCAGATGAGGCATCAGTCTGAAGAGTAACATAGGAAAATCAGCTCCTCTAAGGTGATAGGCACAGTCTTCCAAATGTATCCTGTTTTCCTATTCCTAGAGTCTTAAACTATCCTAAGGCAAGAGTTGATGGCAAGGAAAGGAGCTTGTTAATACCCTCCTCTTCCTCTTTTTTAGTGCTTGTCTTGGAGCATTTGTTCCGTTTGAGTGGATGTTTGATGGCCCCCCTTGATAAAGGGTACAATTTGATTTTGCCATTTTAAGAGTCAAAAGTGATTATGTGGATGAAAACCTGTGATATCCCATTTTGTATTTCATTTTGATATTCCACAGAAAACTCTGAGGGGGTGTTTTGTTTGCCTCCATTGCCAAATAGGAGAAGGACAAGGAAAAAGCTTGTACCCAGGTGCCTGGAGTCTGCCACAAAATCTCTTTAATGCATCAAGTACATTTTAGGTCACACTTGCACACTTGAATGCATTTTTAATTCTTCTCTCTCTTTTTTTAAAGAACACAAATAATTTCACATGTAATGCATAGAGTTCACAAAATAAAACACATCTGGATTTCAGTTGTTGATCTGAAATATTCACAGTCCAATATGGCAAAAGCAGATGTTGGATTGGCAATCAGAGTAGATATGAATGATCACATCAGAAGTCCCATATGTAGCTTAGCTAAGAGCAACAAAGCACACCAGGCTGTCTTCATTCGTGTTCTGGATTTATAAATATTTTGTATCCACCAAACTTAATTTACCCATGCTTGATAGTCGTGGATGCGAGGGATTATGATAAATAGCAAAGTAACTGCCAGGTTTTAATTTTCACAGACAAAAGGAGCAAGAATATGTTTCTTCTCCTTCTTCCCAAATAAAAGAGAAATTTGTTGTTGTTCTGTTTACTAAGATTATTAGATATCAAATGTGCTTTCCTTGGGTGTGCCTGTTCAAAGGAAAATTGCCACAAGTTTTCAAGTTCCCACAGCCTTGTCCATATTTTTCCTCAAACAAGATGTAGTGTTTTCAAATAAGCAATTTTTGTCAGTCAGTAGAGAGTTTCTGAGTATTATTGCCATAACACTTGTGAAATATGAATCCCTGCCTAAAACGAGAAGGCAAAAGAGCCCGATGAAATCATGGCAAATGAAGAGGATTGCACCAAACCAGTTCCAAGCCAAATAAGTACAGTTGGTGTGAAATACAGCTCAGGACAGCACATATATTTCTGCTGCATGCATGGTTTGCTCATCTGGATCAAGACTGCAATTGCCAAAGGATGCTAGGAGGCTGAAGGAAGAAAAAGGCCATATCCATCACCCAGGCATGTGCCAATGCTACTCCTTCATACAGCCGACACCATCAACTTGGGAGCGGCTGGAGGAAGGTCTTCCAGAGAATCCTCTTGTCCTCCATGGATTATCCATGCTTCTAAGCTGGCAGCAGTAGCCAGCTGTTCAGAGCAGAAGTGGGTCTGTCTCCAAACGCAGAAGTGGGCCTGCGGTTGCATCCACAAGCTCTGGACCAGGGCCAGCCAGTGCCTCATAATGAAGCACAAAGGCTTGGATCCAAATTTCAGTGTGACTAACCAGGTTCCTGGAAGCAGCCTTCCCTGCCTCCTTTTTGGGGCAACCCGTCCAACGACCTGATGATGCTAGACAAGAGAATCAGGGAGACAAGCTGAAAGCAGTGAGCTGTGTTCTTCAAGGAAGGAGGATCCCCCAAAACTTGGGAAGAAGCTTCCTTCAAGTTGGAGCCCTTCTTCTCACCAAAAGCAGATTCTGGAGCTCACCTCCCATTTTTGATTTGGGTACCTGCAGCAGGAGTCTTTTAAATGCTTGAAATGTTTCAGGGTTGTATTGCTAATCTAGACAGTGAATTTCAGCACATGCAGCACTTTTCCACCATCAAGACTCTCTGACTTCTCACTCCACCAGTGACAACATTACAAGAAGCAAGAGTGAAGGCTCTAGCAGACCTGGGCTTAGGTGAGATTCCACTACATAAGAACAAGAACGAAGCCAGCATGGTTTGATCGGCATGGCATTGAGCTAGTCCCTGCATCTGCCTTTCTGGGGTAGTAGGTATTATAGTTCAAGACACCTGGATCCCACCAGGGTGGGAAGGCTGCCTTTGGATGCTGCATTTGTGAGATTTGCCACTAATCACAGAAAACCAAAAAGAGGCTTACCTATTTAGAATGCATGGATACTCCCAAGTGCTACTTAATCAATCTTTCTGTTTTGAGCGTGGCATTCTTGGGCCCAAGAAGCTGCACCAGTGAAACAGATCAGTTAACATAGCTGGTGCCCTAAGCTGGTGCCTTTGAAATGTTCTGTACTTCAATTCCTATGAGCCCTACTGTATGTAACCAGTGAATGGGAATACTGTTCTGTTCTGAAACACCTGGATGGGGGAAGACTAACTGGGAAGATCAGAATGTGTAGCTAACTGAATCCTTCAGAGAGTCACTTCTGCTGGTTGATCAGTTCTGCTGGGACTCTATAGTTCCTTTAATCATCATCAAAGCAGCCTTTGGAAAGAGATCCATACATAGCAAAATATCTGAATGAATCTCCCAATATTTGCCAGGTGGTACAGAAGCCATCCAAGTAAGTAGGTCCAGTCACTAGCATGCCTGTGGGAAAATTATACGACGTCTCTCTGCTGTAAGCATTTTTAATGCATTTTACCTAATCATCTCATTTTTGCAAGCATGTTGCCTATACACAATGTTTGTTGTGCTTGATTTAATTAGTACAGACTTTTTAATGCACACTTTCCCCTAATATGCACTTTTTGTTTGCAGAAATGCATAGCAAAATTCCTAGAAATGCAGATATATGATTATTTTGTTCAAGTTCACATGTTGATTTGCAAAGCTCAAATCTGATTAGTTCAAAATGTGAAGCCAAAAAAAAGAATCTCCCCATCTCTACTTACAATACAAAGTCCCAATTCAAAGAAAGCCAGGTGCCCCCAAGTAAGATTGCAATCAATGAGGGTAATTAGATACTTTTCACCTTATTATACAGAATGGAAATATAACTTAAATGGGCCCCTAAAGTCCATGAATTTAAGCAAGGCTTAGGCATGTCTTAGGCCTGCCTCCCTGCACTCAAGGTTTGCCTTCCATTTTCTAAGTAAGCTTTATTCAGTTATGCCTTTGGATTATGCCTTCACTATTAAATTGACATTATCAAACTTCTGTTATCTGTTCTGGTTACAAAAAGTACTATATATGATTACACAAAACTGGTATATTGAGTTAGGTTCATCATTCTCAACCTGTTGTCTTCAAGATGGTTTTGACTTTAACTCCCTTTAGCTGCAGACAGCATGGCCAATAGTCAAGATTTAGGAATGATGAGAGTTGAAGTCTGCAACATCTGAAAGGGACCGGGTTGGAGAAGGCTGATTGAAGTTCTTTTCCATTCTACTTGTGCCTTGATCAATGTGTGGAAAGGAGCAGTCCCACTTGACCAAGTCCCTTTATCCATGCAGCTAGAGGCACAGAGCTCCATGCGTCTCTCTGCAGGTTTTTTTTTGGGGGGGGGGGTGACATTATAGGATGGGAGGGGCTTTAGGGTGAAGCCCCACCTCCTGGATGTGATCTCACCAGTCAGCTCAGTCTGGGGTAATAAGCAGGCCCCTGGACCAAAAGTGGTCATCCTCCCCTGGAATAGCCAGTACTGTTCTAGGTAGAATAATAGACATGTCATACAGAGATGTGGGTATCTAGCACCTCTCCCTCTCTGTGAATATATGCAATAAATTAAATTCACATTATAGAGAAAGATGAGATCAGTTCTGCTTTGCCTGGAAGTCACATTTTCAGGGGTCAGCAACACTTAATAAAAATGAAGGGCATCTCAGCTTTTTTAATAAAATTATTTCCAGTGCAATAGTTTCCTACAAATGTGAAAATGGTCCCTGGACTCATGTCATAATTTCTCTGAATCCAAAGACAAATAAAGTGAATTAGGAATGAGTGTGCTTAAAATCCTCAATTTGATTCAGTTGTATTACTGTGGGTAGAGTAGGGTCTCCTGGTTAGCAATAATTGGGGCTGACACATTGCCAAATTTTATTTGCCTGGTTGGATTGCCAACCCCCAGCTTCCAATATAGCCAGACATGTCCTGCCTTCTGACATTTTGATATACATTACATGATAACTTCAATTTAGATTTTTTTTCAGATGCCACAATAGTAAACTGCTTCAGTTAAAAAGGAAAATTAGACAAGTGTAGTCCAAACCCTAGTTCAGTCAACTTCTCAGAGTACCTGATTTCCTAATGTCCGGTGCCTGCTGTTAAGTAGTTGAATAGTCCCATTAAGCATAAAGTAATTAATGCTATTTTACTTAATTCATGTAGTAATTCATGGGGAGGTTCTGAGGAAGGCCACAAGGGAGAAGATGTTGGCTCTGGTGGCCCCCCAGTTGTGGAATGCTCTTCCCAGTGAGGTCCACCTAGCACCAGCATTGTTATCTTTTGGGCAGCAGGTTACAACTTTCCTGTACTCTTGGGCATTTGACAGCATATCAGAAGATTTTTTAGCAGATTCATACTTTGTTGTTTTAATTGTATTGTTGATCGCATCCAAGATGCCTTCAAACTTGGAAGCCTACCAGCATCCAGTGGAGAGCAGGGCAAGTAGCAAAGGCCATTTCCCCACTTCATGTTGCTGCTCTGCAGTTCAGCTGGACAGCCAGTTTCTGCCATCTATCCATGGCACTTTGGAGGAGAGGGAAGAGGCTGAAGCACCAGCAGGATATCTGATGTCCCGATGGACCGTCTTCTCCCTTCCCCAGCCCCCACAAACTGCCCACTTTTACCCCCTCCACTACTGATTTTCCAACCTCCAACAAGACTCTACACTGCCTGGGGAGGAAGCTTGGAGTGCAGATTCTCAGCTCCAAAGTCACAGCTCTGTTTCCAGCCTTGGATTGGGGCATCTGAAGTCCCATGAGCCACCAAGATGCTGTCTAAGCATCCATCAGGTTTCTCTCCACAATTGTTTATCAATGTTTTATCTTTTATACTGTGATAACATATTTTGTTTTTAGGATTTTAATCTTTGGAACTGCCCAAGGAGCTTTGGCCATTGGGTGATTTAGAAATTTATTTATTTATTTATTTAAACATATATATCCTGAAGGTCTCAAGACATAGCCGATGAAATGAAATATCCTGATGCAGTACCTTCTGGAATGAGACCTGAAATAGATGGACGTGTACAGCCCTGTATGATCTTGCTTGGCAGAATCTAACAAAACAATGTTGGTAGTGGTGGAGATTTAACAGCAATATTTTAGTATTTCTTTTCAGTAGGATACTGGAGAGGAAGGCAAGAGTGCAGAGGGGATGGCACCAAAAGGGGGACACCTAAAGGAACACACATGCCATTTCCAATGCATCTTGAGTAGTCTTAATCCTTGACAACCAAAGAGTAGCAGAACATTAGTTCTGAGATTTCAAAGGTGCTGATGCTTGCTGTGGAACCCCTGGAACAAGTCAACGCTGCTTAACAGCCACCTCTTCATCTTTTGGTTTGGTTGCAGAAATAAAAAGACCAAAATATCAGATGGAGAGAATGCAAAGAAGGACATTTCACAACAGGAAAGGTCTACTGAAAAACAATGGATCTCAGTTTTTGGGCTGGATGGGGAGAAACACTGCAAGCAAATGCATGAAATGCTGGGGGGAGAGTTTTTCAGCCCTAGAAAGACTGCTCCATGAAATGTAGTGCAGAGCTTTGGTGGACATCCTGTGCTGTCAGACAGACATGCAGATGGTGACATGTATCAGTAACAACTGTATGTTGCAAAGGGAAAAGACCTGTTTCTCAAATTATGCATCAACACCATCAAGGGTCATTGAGTATTTCTACAATAAACATTATATTTCACAGCCTATTGGATGTGGTATGCCTTGTCAGAGGCAAGTATCTTTCCTTCGGCAGTTTGCCCTTTTCTTGCAGGCTTCCATAAAATGCTGAGCACATGCTGGCTTGTTTTTTAAATGTTCTATAAGAAGCTGTAACGTTTGGATGCAATACACAATTTTTTAAAAAAGTGATTCCAGTTCTTCCTCACTGGAGTTTCACCTTTAGATGCAAGGGTTAAGGCTGTAGGCCATCAGACTGAGTCTTTTTGCATTTATGTTTTATACATACCATTGGTCCATTTAGGTTTTTAAAAAATGGTTAATAACCAAAATAATAAAAAGGAAGCACTCCAATGCTAAATGAAAAACAAGTCACAAAAGTGTATGCTTATTGCGTGCTTGTCCAACATTTAATAAACATGTGTTAAGTCTAATAAAAAGACAATCTACCCAGTTTGTTTTTTTTTATAAAGTTCATTCATTTTCACGGTGCTTGCACAAAAGAACTCAAAAGGGTAGATTGTGTCCAGCAATATCACAGTAATGCTGTTGCTCAAGTTCCTATTTATGTCAATGGAATAAGCCGTATCCAATAACTGGAGCAATAATTGTTTGCTTAGGAAGTTGAAAAGGGAGGTTAAAATGTGCTTAAAAAACAAAATGTATGATACTCTTCAGGAAAATGCATAGTTTAACTAATGTAACATTTACTACTTTTTACTTTATGATAGACAATATATTTTGAATTTAATTGCATAGCTAACAATGCTTGGCAAAGTGTAATCCTGTGTATATCTACTCAGAAGTAAGCCACATAGAGTTCAATGGGATTTATTACCAGCTACCTGTGCATAAAATTGTAGCCTTAGTCTTTATGTTTACTCTTTTTTATTTTTTAAAGGCTATGGTATTTATTTAGTTAGTTTAGAAAGCTCATGGATTAAGCTTAGCCAAGATCATAGTTAACTCATAGATCATACACAACTCTTTGATAGTACTGATTTATTATTATTATTATCTTGCATTTACTGTAGCAAGTATATTTCTGTGCAACCCAGGACTTGGTTTGTCAGATTAAAGTTTCAAAAATAAGAGATTTTGTAGAACCTGGGGTCAATTGCTGTATGGAGTTCAGAAAAGTAATCTGGAGGAAGGAATGATCCAAGCAAAACAAGAAGAATCTCTTAAAGCAGAAGGCATGAATGGCATCTGGTAATCCTTTCTTTTATCGTCCCAGATGTTGTTTTGTGCTTTTTCTTTTCTTGTTGTAAATACTGTTTTTAAACATTATAATGAAGGTGATAATAATAACACTATTCTAATCATCATAATTTAAATTTAATAGAAATATGTTATGAAATGTATTTTTATTGGAAATTAATTCACAAAAGTAGAACTATATTTTCAGTTCTAATTGCTTTTTTGTCAATGATCTTTTTCCTTAAGCATCCCTGTTTAAAATCTAAGAGGGAGGATTCCCTACAAACACACATGCAAACACATACACTGCGCATATTAGCCAGATGATTAAAGGATACACTGTTTTACTAACCTTTTGGAATATCACTTTTGCTCATGTGGCAGCAGTGGAAAGAATGGGAAAAGCCTTAACTGATATGGCCAACCCTTTTCTGGGCATGATATCTATGAGCCATTAACCTTTCTTGCCTCAGATATTTCAATGAATTGCTACATGCTATGCTATTTACATAGATCATAGACATTTTTCAGTATGTTAGTTTCTGTTTAGAAATTTATTTTGCAAAAATTGCAACTGAAAATGAATACGAACCAATTGAACCCAGTAAAGAAACGTAGCAGCTTAAATTCACAGTTTCTAACATCAACACACGCATGCATGCACACACACAATTATAATATACAACTGTTTATTCCACAAGGAAATATATGTTTCCTATATTATACCTTTCTCTCCTTTTCTTCCATAAACAATCACTGTTATTACAGGCTATTTACATGAGTAATGCAATCAAGGTGTTTGGGAATATTTGATAAGGGTATGTATAAAATAGTAACTTAGTTTGTGGCAGCTTTTCCTACATCTTTCATTGTGAGCCTTAATACCCTCTGCCTTGGCAATCGGAAAAGCTCACCTCTTTGAAAGACTAATATTTAAGCACATATTTTTCTACAATGTTTATTAGATAATTATTCACTTATGTTGCATTTACTGAATAGCAAATGTGTATTCTATCTAAAAGCATGTTCTCCTGGACACAGCATTAACTCTACTTTTTTATTCTTTCTGCTGTGGACGTGGCAATAAAAACTTGTACTGCTTTATGAATTTGCAAAGTTTTTCCAACAGATGGCACTGCACTTCTCTCATAGATCCGCAAACCTTTTAAAGCATTTTCTTAAAAAATAAATAAATCTCCACATTTTTAATTGGTCATTTTTCCCCAATTTACTTTTAGACACAAATCACATGCAGTTTAGCTTTTAGGTAAACTTGCTTCAAAGCAGATAAAAACACGATTACAAATCATATTTTCCTAATCTGGGTCAACAAACATTTGTGGTACTAAAAAAAAATAAAAAAGACTAGATAATTCATTTAGAGACAGGCATATCGATTCAGAATGAGGAGGGATTCTTTTAAACAAAGAAAACAGTGTTAGATCCAAACCTACCTTGATTTATTTAACTTGCAGTAAAGCCTCTTAAATCTGTAGCTACCTATGTAGCCTCTAAATATATGGGATTCTTATTGATCCCACACTTCCAGCATTTAGCCTACAATCCTAGACACATTTATTTGAGAGTACCTTCCACTTAATACAACATTGGGATATTCCTCCATTGAATACAACATCCTCCACTGAATACAACTTATTCTAAGTAAATAGGCTTAGGATTAGCGATGTTAAATTTAACAGTTTGACATTATTAAATGTCAAAAGCATGGGTTCTGTGAGTGCCAGGAAACATGTCTAAAGGCAATGAAGGTTGCAAATCTATGCCCAGTGACCTGGCAGTAAGCCCCATTGAGCTAAATGAGGCTTACCTCTGAGTAGACATGAATAGGGCTCCACTTAGGGCTGTGGTCCTTTACACACCTAACTGGGAACAACTCCCATTAAATACAGTGGGACTTACTTCTGTCTTCACATGAAGAGGGTTGCACTCGGAACTTGCATTTATATTGTCCTTTCTTTTCTTTCCCAACTCATGATGTGACAGAGTTTGCAGAGCAGCTGTTTGCAAACCAGATCTGCTTATTTAGAAACCCAGCATGATGCATATCTCACAAACTAATCCTAAATCAAGATGCCAAAATGTCAGGGCAGATCTCCTTTTCTCATAGTCCTTTCTATTAACATTTGTATTTTTCATCCCAATTAAGCAAAAACAACAACAAAACACTATTTACAAATTATAGAGTTAATGGTTTGTTTGTTTTTAAAAGCCATTTCTTGATATTACATTTCCAGTCCTTCACATAATCAGCCTATGCCAAATCCCAGCTGCAAAACTTGTACATGATCTAAGGGAATTCGTAAGAAATTAAAACACAGTGGGAAGAAAAGAAAGTGGAGATGAGAGCAGAGAAAGAAAGAGGTACATATGGCTTACTTCTAAAGGTGCTTTTCCACAAATGGAAAGAAACTACTTGTGTTCATGTGCAGTGGAGCTATCGGGGCAGAAGTCCAGGATCCCACTCAGTGGGCAGGAGGTCCAGTAAACACAGCACTGCTGGCTTGCCCCATCTCATAGTGAAAGAATACAAATTCACAGCCAAAGATTTAGGCCCTTTGTAAGCCTGTTACATCCAAAATCTCAGGCTGCAGTCCTATGCATGCTGCTGTTGGAAGCTTTCCCCATCTAGCCATGTTGGTTTTTTTCTGTCTAAATTTGCACAGGATCAAGCCTTTAACTGCGCCACTCTTGTGTAAAGTGTGTGTGCGTGGGAGGGAGGGGGGATTCTGGTTTCCACTGGAGTGCAGTCTGTAAAGGTCTCCCCTGATGTGAACAGAAGTGCTTTCTGTATAAAAGCACCTTTGGAGAGAAGCCAGTGAAGACACTTCAGAAGTAACAATGCAAAACTTCTCTGCACGGGTCCTTCCCACCCCTTGCACCTTAAGGTGTTGAGTTCTCTGTAGTGTGCAGTGGCAAGCTGCCAATAAAATCAAAGCCTGTGCATTAGTTCCGGGTTGTTTTTAAGCCAGCCCTGTTCCTGCAGTCTGCTGTACACAACAGCATGCTGAGCTGAAAGCAAATGTTTGTTTGCTCACTGGTTGGCCTTGGGCAAGTTGTTCTGTCTCAGCTACTCAGGATGTAACTGCCTAACAATCTGTGGGGGATACAGGCATCAAGGCAGGTCTGCTGAGGCCAGGAAAAAGGGGCACTGAGACGGGATCCAAAAATACTGGTGGAAAAAACTTGAGTCTTGTTTCTGTGTTTGCCAAAGGTATCAAAACTCAGCATCACTGCTACTTAAGCCTGCCTATTCTGCTGAGAGAACACTGTGTCACCAGCAAAGCTGTACTGAGAAATGGTATGTGTCACATATTTGTATTCAGTGGGGATAGGTAAGCCTAATTTTATCTTAGATAATTCTGATATTAAAATATATGAAAATTTGCTATTTTCTTCATTTCCAAGACAAAAGAACTTGAAATTTTAAAGGTATAGAATGTAGAAGAAACCAAAAACAATGGACACATCCATCTAGGCACAGGTCTTTGAGTGCTTACCTTTTACATATCTCATTTTGTATTCCTGAGTATTTAGCTGTATTAGTACTGAATAAGGGTTGCCCCCTCCCCCCGCCCCCCGCAGAGGTTCCTCATTTTTCACAGCTGCATGACAGGTAAGTGCAACACAGTCCTCTCCATGATGGGAACAGCTGGACTTACTGAATTTAGTCAGTATGGATGAGAATTTCCATTTAATTTTGATGCAAATTCACAAAAATTCAGAACTCTACATTTGGGAGCAAAAGAGCTCAAGGTTAAAATAATGCAAATATAAGAGAAAGTGCAACTGACTAATTTGACCATCTCTAGTCTTCAGTGGTGTACATGTTCTTCTGCTTGGTTAAGTTCAGAAACATTTAAGGCTCACCCAACATTAAAAGAACCATAATAAGCAACACATTGTAGCACTAACCCAGAGGATAGGTACCATTGATTTTTTCATTTTGTACAACTGGAGCCATGCAATGCTAGGCTAACTTGGGATGAGTATATTTCCTTGATGTAAGATACCTTTACACAGGTAGTTATCCACCAAGGTCATAGACTTCTGCTAGGCAAAACTCAGTATGACTCAAAGAGTTTAAACTGATGGGATAAAACCCATCCCTTGGGTTCATTTGGAACTCACCCCCAAAACTTTGATCCAGATTGAAATAAATTGTTTTTGAAATAGCATAATAAGATACAAACTGATATCCTTCTATGGAAAACAGATAGTTCCTTTAAAATAAAGCAAAGGTTAAAAGGCTTTCTAAACCACACTAATTTCTTGAAGAGAAAGGCTTAAAACACATAAGGCTTATTTGGGAAAGATTTAGCACACGGAATCCTTGATGCTTAAGAAGATGAGGTGACAAAGGAATTACCTTTGAATTACCACGTTTATTTTTATGGCTCTGAACCAGGAGGCTTGGCATTTCAAGTAAACAAGCTTCAACCAATCCCATCGCTGGTACATAGCCAAGAGGCCACACTTCTCACTTTTGGGATGTAGGGATAAGTGTTAATGAAAGCATCCCAAAGGAGCTGGCATTGGCTGATTCTGGCTACCTTCATATATCAACACGTTTCCTGCACTGCGGATCTGTAAAGGCCTATGTTTGACTATGCATACCTATGGATGCTAGCTTTCTACCATGCATGCATGCAGAATTAAAGGGGCAGATGCAGAGATGATAGCTCTGTGCCACAAGGACATCTAGAATGATCCAGCATCAGCCCCATGATCTAGCTCCGAGCCTTCCCTTCCAAGTAAACACACTGAGGCCAACTTGGTTTAACAACAGAAAGTGGTGCTGACTTAAGAGTGACATTTCAAAAGAGCTAGGATTGCTTTAAGGTTCCTTTGGATGTCACCTAAAAGCCCCTGCATACCACAGCTGTGCTTAGGGGGATACAGAAGGAAAGTCCTTAAGGAAAGCCATGTCTCCAAATTAGTGCCTGGCCAGAAAAGCAATAAACCCTTCCCTCTGTGGCTGGTACACAGCAGCTACCTTTGATCAAACTAAATGGAATTTAGAGTAGTTGTGCACAGAAATACCAAGATACTTCTTTTTATGCCATTTGTTTGTTCATTTGTTTTAAAAGCTATGTATTTAAAAACTTGAGGGGAAAATTAGGGGTGCAACTATCTACTTTTGCATATTGCTTTCTATGCATATGTAAATGATAAAAACAGCCTCTGTGCAGTCAATTTCCTTCCCTACTAACACACACACACACACACACAAACCTGTCTTCTTCTTCAACAAATATTCATCATGTTATTTATGATCCCAGTTTTAGTAATTTAACTACTCTGTTGTACATCAATGTAATAATAATGGTGCCAGTAATATAGATGGCTAATCTAGGCAGAAAGAACAATCTCTCTGAAACCTTCTAGCCATTTAAGTGAGTTGTCGTCGTATAATTGTAATAGCGATGGACCTTCAACATGCATCTCTCATTCTAAATTAGCCCCTTCTATCACCACACTGAATTTCATTTTGGGAGGCCTTTTATGATAATAGATCGAATGCTGATCAGAGACGCCACATGGTATTCATTAACTGTTAAAAGCTCCAAAGCTTACTGCATCCCATGTATCTGTTTTTCTGTACATAAGAAGAATGAGATCCTGAATAATGAACATGTTATTTACCTTGTGCGGCCTGTGACACTATTACTTAGTGCTGAAAAGCCATTTTCTACAGTTCACTATTCTCCTAGCCAATGGGGCTTGACTTGATTACCAATTCCTCACTGTAAGAGAAGATGTGGGTAGTGTTTTGTATTGTTAGAAATTAGATAGGCAGAACTATTATTAGTGATACATGCCAAGGTGGGAGCCTGCTTCAAAACACAGGCCACATCTCTCAGTGCAGCCATTTGAGAAGGGCAGGGAGCAGGTGCTCCCCTCCCTGCCATGCTTCAGAACAAATGTGAGTAGTCCTCTTGATCTATAAGAAAGGCAGCCCAAGAGTCTTAAAACAAGCTTCCTTTCCCACCAGTTCAGTCATATGTTTATTTATAGCCTGCCTTTTTATGCAAAAAACCCCCCTCTTTTCCTCCTCTCCATCTTATCCTCACAACAACCCTTTGAGGTGGGTTGAGTGAGAGGCAGAGACAGACCCAGGCAGTCATCCTATGAGCTTCAAGGCTGTGCCCAGAACCCAGGTTTCCT
The DNA here is from genome assembly GCF_004798865.1 of Varanus komodoensis. Classification (NCBI taxonomy): domain Eukaryota; kingdom Metazoa; phylum Chordata; class Lepidosauria; order Squamata; family Varanidae; genus Varanus; species Varanus komodoensis. Next base: position 20,675,937 of record NW_025335468.1, read on the forward strand.
GAGTCCCGGCCCATGATGCTACACTGGCTCTCTTGAACATATTAGGGCTGCACTGATTCTTTATACACAAAAATGTAGGAGTTGAAAAGGTCATAATCCATTGCTTGCCTTTTTGTGCACTGTTTCCCAATTGATTGCAGCTGCTCCTTTGCCCATTGTTAAAATACAGTTTTCTTCCTGAAGCAATCCCAACTAATCAGGGATCACACAGTCAGTACAATGACATCACATCGTCGCACAGCCAAACGAATCTGTCTGCTGTTTAGCCATCCTGACAGTGTGGCACAGTGAGTCAGGTTTGGCTATGTGATAATGACATGAAGCCTGATCGTAATGAGGGCAATGCTACCTGCCTTCATTCTGACGGGCCAAACACTTCCTTACTCTTTCACAGTCCACAAGTTTTGAGTGCCAGAATGGGATGCTTTTTCATGGGAAAGAAAAAAAGGGGGTTGGGGGGAGATAGAAATCCATTCATGGTTTCAGAATTTTTCATCATTGAACCCTGATTTTTTTACCTCTGGTTTTCACAAGTGGAAAAAATGTCCACAAATTAAACTTACTCTGTAAAGACTCCTCTGTTGTCTTATCATTAAAACCAATAAAAGCAGGGGAAAATCTGGTCTATTTCAAAACAGATCTGCAACCAGTGCATCTCATGCAAAGAAAGTCCTGGGGCAACTGTTAGTTGGAGTGGAGTCTTCTTTCTTGCAATGAGAGAGGAAACAACCGCTCTTTCTCTGGTTAATGGATGGACTGCATTGATCTCTCCCTTGGCTTGATGACATTCCTGAGAATGAACAGAGGATACAGCCTCCGAGTGACCCATAATCACCTGGTTGATGGCAGAAGCCAAAGACTGGGACCATACCAAAATGGAAGGACAATAAGCCACGGTGGCTTTTGTTTTGTCTGTATAGATGGTTTGTCTCTACAGGTGTTGATCAAGTCCCAAAATCAGCATAATTACCCTCACCAGGTGCAAGTTATTCTAATGTCAAAACCAGGTGAGGGTGGCTGCTGGGGTGGTTTACAAGCTACCCTGAAACCTGTGGCTTCTTCAAGGATTACCCTGCCTGGCCAGGGTAATTATGCTAATGGTTCACAATGGTTCTTTCTGCGATCATCTGAACCCACCCACTTTGGGCCAAATCACATGCCGCATGGTAGTTCCGTGACCAAATCTTTGTACTTTCCCTTTGAAGTACTGATTTTGATCAAAACAATGGTGCTGGGGGAAACATTGCACAAATTTTCCCAGAGTGTCTGTTCTACTTGCACAATTTTCCTGATCTATAACAGAAAAAGATCCCCCCCCCACACACACACATGTTATTAACTCTGCATCAGAAAAGAAAGCAAGCAACAATACAGTTACTTGTTTTTTCTATGGGTGTTTTAGCAGTTTGGGTGAAGGGTAGCTCAGGAAATTAGTAGGGAAAAAGGACTATACGTTGACAATAGGATGCCCTATCCCTGCTTGATTTTATTTTTTTATTTTTAAGGCAGGAAATCCCCTGTCCTGCATAATGTGTAGTCTGGCCTTCAGCTTGGGTTGTGATCCATGTATTTAGACAGTAAACCATGTTTGCTATCATGACAGTAAACCATGACAATGAACTGTTTTTTTCATAAAATGCATGAATAAATAATCTATTTTTCATAGGGAATATAAACCATGAAGAATTTGAAAGTGGGAGAGAACTTGTATTAATTAGAGTAATCCTATCTGGTTGTCCCAGTGCTTCAAAGAATTTCAAGATAATGCTTTCCTTTCCAGAGGGGTTAAAAACAGCAACACACAACTAGTTATTCCTTAAACAAAGAAAAACAGAAACAGCATTTTGATGCCTTTGAATTTGTCTCGATTCATGTGCAAGTAATTTTGAATCCATATGAGTAAGTATTCTGTGAACTGATCATTAACACATTGCAATTGATTTAGTAAACATGCTGCCTCCAAAATAAATAGAAACGAGGAAGAATGACAGTTAGTGCAGCTTAAGCATGAGAATATGTGCATATTAGCATGCAAGGCAAAGTGCCAATGGTAAAATGGGGAAGCAGTGTAATGATATTTTTAGCAACTTCCTGCAATTTCATATCTCCACACCAAAACTCATTGCACTGGCTAACCATTTTAATATAAATCTGTTAGTGATAGCACTTTGCATTTCAACAGAATGATGAAAGCAAAGTTTTCAGAATGGACTATCTAATCTAGTTAAGAAACATTGATCACACCTCAGAGATAATGGTGAATATACTTATATACCCAGCACAGTAGGAAAGCCCCTTCTGTTCCCATTCCCATGCATTTAATTATTTATTTATTACCTGCCAGGTAGTTCAAATGGTTCTCTAGGTGGCATACATCAGCAAAATTACAAAAGACAGTTGAAACCATCATTAAAAAATATTTTTAAAAAACATTGTCATCATCATCATCATCATCCAAGATCATTCAAAACACGTCCAGGTCAGATGGGCAACCAAATTTACTAAAATAACAATTTGCCTGGTGCCGAAATGATGGCAGAGTTGATGCCAGGCAAACTTCTCTGGGGAGCCTGTTCCACAGGTACAGGGCAACCACCAAAAAGGCCCTTCTTCTGTTTACCACCCTTCTCAGATGAGGTGAGGCGAGGCGAAGCGAGGTGACCTTATGTCCAGATATTTGCCCAAAAGTAAATAACTCACTGGGCAGGTGGAGGAAATAATGCGACTCTTAATAATAGCAAATGAAAAATATCCATGAATATAGGGATCAGAGATAGGGATTCTTTATGTATGTATGTATGTATTTAATTTTATTTAAAACATTGCCTTACCTTCATCTAAAAAGAATTCAGGGTGATTTGAACATTTTAAAAATGCATAAGAATGAATGAATGAATGAATGAATGAATGAATGAATGAATGAATGAATGAATAGCTTCTTTTTGAACTTCATCATAGTAAAAACAAAACAAAAGAATTTTGCTGGCAACTTGAAGAAAATGGTGTGGGTGCCACTGGGAGTAAATCAGGGGTGTAACAATGCCTATGTTCAGGACCCAGCATCTCCGAGTAGGGCTGTGAAAGACCCCTGTCTGAACACCTGGAAAGCTCCTGCTTGCCAATATAGAACATGAATACAGACCTACTCCTGGTCTCTGGAGTTCCCCAGATCTCCACCCCTCCCTCTCCTGCCCATGCCTTTGCCCAAGCCATTGACCTTTTGGTGCTTTCCCAGTTTTTGTGCAAGTTTTTCCCATTCTAACAGATTTAAGTACTTCTCCTCAGGCTTAGTTGCTGGCATTAAGAACTCCAAGCTAAAATATGCTATTTTTGGGGGGAGGGGGTGGCTTTGGCTTTTTCTGGCCCTGTCCACCACTGAGAAAAATGACCCTCAAGAGCTTCTCCAAAATGGAATTCAACCCTCTGGCAAAAGAGGTTCAACATGGCTGGTGTAGACAACGCTGAGCTAGATGGTCTAATGTTCTGGCCCCAGTAAAAAGCAGCTTTCTGGATTTTCATAGAAAGATCCTCTCTCTCTTGCTCTCATTGCCACCCATTTGAAATCTGACCAGAGCAGTACTAAAGGAAGGGCCCTGACAGAGAACTAAGAGCATGGAGAAGTTGATATGAGAGAAGGTACTATCAGGATCTGAGGTACTCCAGGGCTCCAACTGGTGGCCGGAACCATAACAACCATCTTAATACTCATAGGATTGGTCCCAGACCCTGCTGGAGCTCTCCGTCTGCTGACGAGTGCCCCCTGGGAGATCTGAGGGAAGGACTTATATACGAACAAGCTCTTCCTTCCACTGACAGCTTCAGTAATGTGTGTTTTCCTGCTAGTGGTGGTTCAGTTCCTGCATCTTGTCTGACCCCTGCTGCTGCTGGTTCCTGTCTTGTCTAGCTGTATCTTGCCTTGCTGACTTGCCTCAGCAATACAGATCATCCTGCTGGCTGATCGTCAGCATCTTTATCTTGCCTGACCTTGCTGTATCACCTTAGCAGTTCAGGTTTTTCTGGTAGCTACAGTGCATTCCAGCTCCTGGATCTTGCCTGACCCTTGTTGGATCAGGTTCCTGCTGTGTCTTGCTGTCTTTCCTTGTCTCATTTTGTTGCCTTGCTGTCTTACCTTCACTACTCCTAAATCCCATTCAGTTATCCTGTCTCAGGTACCTCCTCCCTGTTCTGTTTGTCTTGCTGGCTCTCAACCACTGACTTGTTCAATGCTACACCCTTGTCTTGTCCTGATACACACCCCTGGTTCCAGACTTTGGCCTGTTCCTTCACTATGATAAAGGAACTACATCTGATTTTACTACTGGACTGTGGACTGTGTTTATACTCTGCCAGGTTCAGGTGCCTCTGCCTTGACTCCTGACACCCATGCCCTGGACTGTGACAGGTACTCCTTAAATTACATGGATTCAGAGCCACTTGAGGGTTTAAAAGTAAGGATTAGTGCTTTGAGTTAGGTTCAAAAGCAGGCAGGGAACCAGTAAAGCTCTTCAAAAGTAGTGACATCTGGTATGAGTTAGCTGCCTCAGTAAAATTGTTGAGGCTGTATCCTGTAAGAATTGTAGCTTCCAAAATATCTTCAAGGGCGTCACTTGTATAGGGCATTGGAGTAACCCAGTCAGGAGATTACCAGAATACAGATAACTGTGGCCAGAGAGGATTGTTGGTCCTACCACTAGTCAGATGCCCTGATATGCTCAGGGTGGGGCACACAATAGTGATGAGGTTTTGGAGGACAGAGGTGTGTGTGTGATGGAGCCTGCTTTGCACCCCTAAGCTAGCTTGCTAGCTGTCCTCAGCTTTGGTGGAGAATGCTGTCCCATCACTACACTGAGGCAGCTGTCAGTCCATTCAAGCTCCACACAGGGAATGGGTTGGGAACCATTGTGTTCTTCACGTCAGTTAACACAATAACTCCAGATGGCCCTGTCCAGGATTGTCCACAGCTAATGAATCTGCTGGTCAATGGCAGTCCACAGCAGAGATGCCAGTACTGGGCCTAGGCATGAAGCAGAGGCCAAATCATGGTATGTGCACTTGCATGTGTACACACACACACGCAAACATGTGCATACACAGGCCATAAGACCAACACCATCCAAATCTTCCTCTATTCCTCACCACCCTCACTCAACTAGTAAGTCTTACTTCTCAGTAAGTACACATAATGAGAAATGGAATGTAGATGCCATCACCATCATGCGATTACATTTATATCCTGACCTTTCCTTCTTGTGAGGAATGCAAGGCAGCTTACATAGCTTCAGTTTATCCTCACAACAACAACCCTATGACGCAGGTTGGACTAAGAGTCTATAACTGGCCCAAAGCCACTCACTGAGCTTCATGGCCAACTGGGGACTAGAACCTGGATCTCCCAGGTCCCCAGTCCAGGACTCTAACCAATACGCTATATTAACTCTCGTGTATCCACCTGTTTTTCCTGTGGTGAACTGTCTGCAAGCCAACACAGCATGAGGTTTGGCTAACTTTTTGCTAGATTATGTTTCTTGTTGAACAATAGATCTAAGGTCATTGTGCAGCAAAGTCAGATTTATGGAACCAGCACAAATGCCTGTTCTTTATGTCTGCAAGTTTCAGAGAAAAACTTATACTGATGCCTTAACCAATTAACTTCATTGTTTATGCTGGATTTAATGGAGGAAGAAGCCAAACCCTGGGCAGTCAAATATACATGGCCAATAATTTGGAGTGCACTCCCTGAATGCATTCATAATCCAGTAAGCCCTAATGCATACAATAAATACTCACTTTTTCCTGAGTAAAAGTGAATTTGGTTGCACTGCACAATAACAGCATAGCTGTTTCTCAATGGTAACCACATGCATGTTGTGAGTAGGCTGAATGGAGTGGTGCAGTATATGATTAATCTTCAAGAGGCCATGGCTGGCATTGTTAAGCAAATGCTGAAGCAATGGGCTTGGGAAACTCTCTAGCATGACTAAAAGGGCTGTAAAGTTCTCGGCAAGCCTTAAGGCCCAGAAAAAGTAATATGTTGGTGGCATGTGGATTGGAAGTGTACTCTCGGAGGCAACCTTCCCATCCTGGTAATCTCCAGATCTCCACATGTTTTGGACTATGGTTCTCATAATTCTTACCCATTGGCCATGCCAACTAGAGTTGGGAGGAGATGCAGTGCAAAATATCTGCAGAGTACCAGGTAAGGAAAGGCTAGTCTGAGATTTGTGGTGGGGGGCAGCATTTTAGGGATAGTAGGTACCTCAGTAAAATATTCAGACACATGGCTCTCATCACCAATAAAGTCACAATGGGAAGAGAGAGAGAGAGATTTTTGCCTTTTCATTCTTTGTCTGCCATGTTTCTTTACTATGCAAAATGGTTCATTATATATGTGTTATAAAACACTCTAAAAACTTGCCTTCATTCAACATGGATTGCAGAGCAGCATACGAAATTGCAAACATCAGTACAAAAAGAACAGTAAAAAGCAAGTCAGCATCCTAAAAAATGAAAAACAATGAACAAAGCATTCGGCTAGTCAAAACACAATACATTTAAAATACCTGGGGAAATAAAAATGATTGATTGGAAGAAATGTTGGTGCCAGTCTTACCTCTTTGGGGAGCGTATTCCAAAGTAAGAGCCACATGTATTAGATACCCAGAAAGCAAGAAAAGAGTAAAATAGGTGATGCTTCAGCTATTCTCTAAACATCTCCAACCATATGGTGAGATGCTTGCATTGTGGAACAACCACCACGTGGAGGCCGTTTTGTTTGGCGTACATATGCTCATGCAACGTATAAACCAGCCCTAAACCAACACAGAGACACAGTGAGGCACTAATTCCTCCTCATCTCAATGGGATTTAGATATGCTGAATGTTCTCTAGAGTGTAATCTTGAATGATGCCATTTTGTATTAAATTCTGATTATAGGTGCTCTGAACTATCAGAAGCAGCCAACAAAAAGGACGTTCCTTTGGACTCGAGCTGGATTCTACTTTAATGTACTTTCAACCTTATAATGTATGAAAAGAGCAATGATGACATCCAGAGGACAGTTGGTTTGATCTTAGGAACTGTATGTAGCCTCAGCAAATATCCTGGGGCTGTATCCCTCACCTACTTTTTCAACTTTAGTCTGTTCCTATTAAATCAGCTCTGGTCAGTCTGCTAAATTTTTCTAATTTTTTTAGTCTCATCAAACTGGCTTTGCAAAGTTGAGCATTTCACTTCCAATGGAGGGAAAAATACATGGATAAGGTGAGCCTTTCTTAATGATAGTATTTTTATATGTTTTCCCAGTAAAGCCTATTGAAAACTAAAGTACTTCCTGGCAGTTTAATCAGTGTGTAGTCCATTTTAGTTTTAAGCATTCCCACTAGGCCATCTCATACTAGACGTGGTTTCTTGACTAATCTGTCTTTGTAACCTAGCACTCTCCACTCCCCACCCCCACGCTGCTTTGCCGGTGTAGGTACGCTGGACAGGTGCACCATATGTGCAAGTTTGTGTTTGGAAAAGGCTCCAAATGTTACAGAAGAATCCATGGCCTGGCATCTATTTGATTGACAAATCTGAAGGAGATGCATTACCGGGGTGACTCTGTTAAGCACAGCCCCATGATCAGAATTTAATTGAAGTATGGTGCCTGTAATAGACCGAGATATTTCTATTCTTCAGCACTTTGTGAATTTGAAACAGATGGGCCACGACCAGGAAACATTGGCGAACAGACTGGTGCAAAGCAAGTTGGCGCTCTGACAAGACCAGGTACAGCTGTGGTATGTGTTTTATTCAGCATGGCCTCCTACTGTACCCACAGCCGGCTGTACCGGTGATTCAGCTATGACTGGCAGAATGAAGAGCAGAAGCAAGCACGAATCCAGATTTTTGTCCGTAGACCATAGCATTTGAGAACCCAGTAGAATCACCATGATGGAAATCATGCCAAGTACGTTTAATTTCTGTGTTAGGCAAAATAGAATAAAAACCTTGACATTTTGAGAACATTTCCATAGAGCTGCTATGTGGCTATTCTGAAAATCCAAATATCTTCTTTTTACCATAAACTGACTAAAGGACACTGACTAAACAATGATGCAAGAGGATCAAGTCTAAGCTAATACAGTGATCCAAAGCAGTTTATTAGGGGGACCCGCCAAGGAAAATTTGATTTGGTTTGAAGTCCACCTCATTGTGTCTGGGAGGAAATGGATTCTCCCAGCAATAATATTTTGTGATGCAAAGTATTCTGATTTGGGCAATCAAGAGTCATCCGCTTTACCCATTTGCTTAACAAAAGACCTGCTTCTGGTGAAGATGGCAATTGCTTAAAGTTCTTTTGATATGAAAGAACACAGCTGCCTGAATTTTTGATCTCTCCTTGGGGGAATTACTGTGAGGACAGTCAAGACAAATACCTGCATATGGCTGCCCGCCCCCCCACATCATTTCCCAGTATTTGCATCCCGGTACTCTTGGATCAGTGAGCAAGTGTTGGATGCCTTCTGCTGAGTCATACACTAGCATGTCAGAATCCCCAAGTTAGAATGGAGGTTGATCTAAACCAACATAGAGCCCATACATAGTCACCTTATCTGTTAGCATCATTTATTTAAATAGGACCAAACTATGAGTAATTAGTGTGAGGGTTGCAAATATTAATAGTAATCATAATAAGGGTATAGGATATCCCATGTCAGAATAGGCTAAAAAAATGATAAAATGGTATAGTTTTATCCCATGATCAAAAGTGTGCACATATTAGTTATATATGTTGTATATGTAAAAATTATGTAATAAAACATTCCAAGGAAAGAAAATGTGCAACCACCATATGTTGTTTCTTTTATCATTGAACTGTTCTTTAGTTAGGTTAACTTAAAGTAATTCCCAGTGTTCTAAAACCACTGACTCTTGTCCTATTCATAGTCAAAAGGGTGAACAATTGTTCAACATTCCCCTTCTCCAATACTTTTAGATATTAGGAAACTGGAAATATTGGACCCCAATATTTTCTCTGGACTAAGATACCCAGTTTCTTTCCCTTTCTTCATATTTCAACATTTCACTCAGCGGAAAAAACTAATTGTGGAAATGAGCCTGGGACTATGTCCTAGGAACAAAAAAATCCATAATGAACTAAGTCACTCTCTGTTTTATTCCCTTAGGGTGCAAACCTATGTATGCTAGCAATGCTGATGTTTCCTTACCTCTGCATTCTCTCTTTTATTTTCTAGATCTCTGAGACTCACCCCTGTCTCTTTTGCTGATCAGCCTATCACTTATCCTTTTTTAAATGCACTGTTTTTGAAGTTACTACATTCACCTTGCAATAAATGGCACAGGGCATTTTGGTCACCTGGGTGTGCCAGATCTCACCACTGCTTGGAGAAGCACTACCAGTCAGGGTAGAAATTGCTAGGCTAGAGGGATCAATCATCTAACTAAGGCTTCCCCAAGCTGATGTACTCCAGATGTTTTTGACTTCAAGTCCTATCAGCCCCAGCCAGCATGGCCAATGCTCAAGAATCCTGGGAGTTGACATCTAAAACATTTGGAGGGCCACAGGTTGGGTAAGACTGATCTAACTCATTGTAGCAGTTTTGTGCATTCATACATTAACACTTAGTTAATTGAAACCAAGAAGGTCATAATTAAAGGTATTATAATGCTAATTGGATAGTGAAGGCATGATCCAAAGAAGTCGTGGGATAAATTAGACTTAAACAGAAAATAAAAAGCACACCTGGAGGGTGGAGTATGATCCAGAGGATGTTAGACTTGCTTAAGAGACACCAGGCATCTACTGAAGTTGTATTTTCCTTTTCTGTTCTAAGATGAAATTTAGCAAATAACCTATCCCAGTGATTTTAGCTTCCACTTTTTTATAACTGCCTTTTTTCTGAGTTGGGACATTGTTTTCTGTATCATGAGTTCAGAGGACCAAGAATTTCATTTGTTTTACTTTTTGAGCATTTCTTGAATCAGGGCACCCAACTCTATTTATATGCATTCCCCACTGTTTTCTCCTCTCACAAGGAACCCAATGTCATTGAGTTGATCATCTTCCTCTCTATTTTATCTTCACAACAACCCTGTGAAGCAGGCTAAGCTGACTCGGTGGCAGGCCAAAGGCATCCACACAGCTCCATGGTGAAGCAAGGCTGGAACACAGCTCTCCCAGGTCCTGCTCCAACATGGCAGCCATGCTACAACATAGTCATCCTTCAGTATTCTGTACTTCTCGGCATTTTCTGATCCAGCTCTTTGCACACAAAAATGCACAAATGCATGGAAACATTTACCAAAAAAGCATTGTATAAAAGAAATGAGTAAAAAATATGCATGCTTGGCAAACTTCCATACCAAAATACTTATTAGGAGATAAAAATGAATTTTCACACAGACTTAAAAAACAGATGCGGAACGACTCAGCACACACTATCAACATGTGTTACGTTTGTGTTTAAATTTTCCCTCTAGCCCCTCTGACCATTTTCTGTGTATATATCCGTATTTGCAGTCCACTTGCACTAACCCCAGGCAAGTCTTTAGTAGGTCTGACTCCCTTCTCATACTCTTCTTCCTCCAGCTTCAGCTGGTCATCCTCATTTCCCTCCTGATGATTTTGTCACTTCATTTTAACGTAAAGCTCAGTGGGATCCATGAGAACGGCACCCCACCACTGTGTCGGAGGCCAGAGCCAGCACACGGCACTTCGTCGCTCTTCCTCATTTCCTTCATTTCTCCCAGTCGTGCTGACTGCCCTCTCCCGCCTTTGTGATGACCACTGGGCTGACATCCCGTCCATCAGGGTCTGTCCCCTCCAGCCCACTCCAAAATATGTTACCTTTCACTCTGGAGACTTCCTCAAACACTACTAAATCTTCTGTGTCTTCTGTAATTTTTTCCATTGAGTGCTACATGACCTCTAGCTGTTTGGAAAGCTAAAAATAACACCTCTGGACACAGACACACACGCACGCACACACACACACCCTTGGCAACTTTAAAAACGGCTTTCTGGTATCTCTTCTGTCAGCAGTTTCACAGCATTTCAAGACCAGTTGGTGTCACAAAAGGGAAGAGGATTTCACAGGAAGGGTGAAATCCTACAGTCAGTTTCATAAACTCATTTCTTGAAAAGTCACAGAAGTGAAGTGTGATGTTGAATGAAGGGCTCAAGTAATGCTCTTTCAGATTGCTCCAGACTGAAATGGTCATAGGCCTCGACCTCCATGGCTTCTGATGACAGAGCCTCACACAGAAGTTTATGGTGGCCAAGAAAGAATTTGCATGATGCCTAAGTCAGGGAGTCCATCCTTTGTAGGCCTTCTAAATGGACAACCAGTTGGGTTTCATTCAGCAGCTGGTGCTGGTTCTTGTCTCTCATGTGCTGAGGAGGATGATTAACTTGCTTTGTAAAGATATATTTACTAGCATATGCAACCAGAAGTGTTACTCAAATGTTTCCCTGAGGTAATTTGCAAGGAGATTTTTCCTTTGCCTTGGACTCATCCTGACAGCCCCAAACTTCTAATGTAGCAGTTTGGTTTACCATCAAAATCTACCACAAGCTGCAGCTACAACCCATTTGACCTACAAATTGCCTCCCCTCCCACTTTTTAGGAACCAATGGGTAATATCAAGCGCCAATGAGTGGGCTTCAGCAAGTTCAGTAGGACTTCCTCTTGCTCTCCCCTCCCTTACAGTGCCAGCCCTTCCCACAGATCTGCTTTGGGGGTTCCCACTTCCAGTCATGGAATGACACAACCCAAAGGTATAATTCAGCCAGTAAATGGATAACTCATGGCAACCAATTCAATAGTCTGAAGAATATGAACCCCAGAACAAATTTTGAGCAGTAATATTGTTGCTCCTGTTGCTAAAACAGTTGCCTTTCTATTTAATATTCTCAGCCCAACTTACAGCCAAAGTGTAGACTGTCAAGCACAAAGTGACCACAACACTTTAGAAAACAAACCTGGAGTTTAAGATTGTGCTACTGTCAGTTGTGGGGGGGGGGCACCCCAGCAGGGGTCCTCCACAAAATGCATTGTATATCCCCCAATTGCTGCACTTATGTAGAAGGGATACTACTCAAACACACCTGACCCATGGCAGCTACAAGACTGGTACGCTCACATAAGGCATCTCACTCTCCTATAGAAGTGCTGCTGGTCTGGTCCTTGCTGTGGGTCAGTTTGCTTTTTCCCTAGTCAGGCTAGAGTGGGCATGCGTGAGGATATGCCCTTCTATTGCCATGTGTTAGCCCCTGGCCTGGGCAGAGGAACGACATGGTTTCCCCTTTGCGATGCCTGTTGCACGTTGTCCGGCCACCTCTGCTTCACCCACCCAGCCCTGAGTGGCCAGCTAGTCACCCAACTATGAGCTGAGTAAGAATCCCTGAGTGCAGTGATTGGCCTTTAGGTTCCCCATTCTCATTGGCCTTTGCATACCTCATGCTGTTGGTACTGAGGGCTGGCATAGCTTCAGCCAGCTAAGTGTTTTAGTTCTGGGCACAACTGCCAGGTAGCAAAAGCACTGAGGGAGAAGAGAGAGCCTAACCTGATGAGTGCCTTGAGGCTCCCAGATGGGGAAGTGTGGCTTACCCAAGCGACCTTGCATAGCCCACCAGTTCAAGAGGATGGAGGAAAGGAGCAGCCCCCTGGCCACACAGGTTTCAGCTCATCAGATGTGAGCAACAGGGATGGGTTGCTGCAGTTACATGCAGCAGTTACCTTCATGGTGGGCAGAAAATGAAACACACAAATTGCTGATCCTGGTACTTTGTGCCAGGCAGTTTCACCCAGCCGGAGACAATGAGATGCTGCACTCTTCCAAGCTTAGATGGTCCATGCATGCTTCTGTTAGGTTATTGTTTGTCTTGTTGCAGATCCATGTTATAAGTTAAGCAAAGTAGCAACCCTTTACCCCACTGATGCACCTCATATTATGGTTACAGTGTGGAGGGCAATTGACCCATGAGGCTTGGCTCTCCAGGGCTGGACATAACATTTGACAGAGTGTGGCAGGTGCCTCAGGTTCTGGGGACCAGGCAGTAGCCCCCCACCATTTCCCCTGACACCCCTACACTAGCCCGTCCTGCTTCCTCAGGTATGGTCAAGGTGGCTGTCCTATCACCAGTGCTGGAGAAGAATCCAACCCCTGGTCCAGTTGGCTTCTATATGCAGAATGGGGGGAGTTTCCATCTTGCCCTTGGCCTCAGGCAGCAAAATGCCTTGGGCATTACCCAGCTCTGCTGTCTGGAGCTCCTTTATAACATATGTTAATGATCAGCTACTCTTCCTAAGCCCTTTCTTAGCCCATCAATCATTTTGGAGAGATGCATTTGATTAGCTGTGTTTGATGTGCTTATATCTTACTGTTTGACTTCTTTTCATTAAGGTTCACTAACCTTCATTTTCTTCAGGCATTCTACATATTTTGTCTCAAAACTGGTTGTTTCTGTTTATTTACAACAATCTATTATTTTCTTCTGTATTCCTCTTACTTATATATTTTGCTTAAAAATCAATGAAAATAAATATTTTTAAATTTAGAAGAAAGTCAGTCAATTATGATGTCAAGAATAATTTCTTATTCTCACTTGGCAGGAGAGGAAAGCTACAGAAGTCTCCTGAGCATCTCCCAGGACCAGCTGTTCTATGGAGCAGGCATTACTATAGAGAAGGCACCAGCATTTGTTCACGTTTACGGATCCTGTCTGAGTAAATGGAGAACCCAGAGCAAGTGCACGTGATCAGCTCCCAACAAGGAAGAAGAATATGTGGGAGAAGCATTTCCTAATCACCACAGTGTTTTCCCCTCACTTCTACCTCTACTCTTCCTTCTGGAAGAACAATCAGTAGGGCAAGGACAGGAGCATGAGACGGAGAGGAACATGCCCTGTTGAAGTGCTACGATGTCTGCCCAACTGTATGCACTCCAGATGTTTTGGATCTCACTTCCATCAGTCCCAAGCATTCACAGTTCCTGGGAATTATAGCCCAAATGCTGGAATTATTCTTACTATTATAAATTTAATTTCTATACCACCCCACTCCCTAAGTTTTCTGGGCAGTTTACAACAGTTCAGAAAAACACATGATAAAATAATAAAAATATCATAAAATCAGGAAAAAAACATTAAAAAGATTTAAATAGCTAAAAACAGACAAAAGCAAAGAATAAAAAAGTAATGACTTTGCAAAACACCCAGTGATCCCCTGCAAATTCCTGGGTGATCAAGTAAGTCTTAAGACCTCGGAGAAGAGGGCTGTCTTAACCTGGTATTGAAAAGATGATACACTGGGCACCAGCTGCGCTACAGTGGGGAGGTTGTTCCATAGATGTGGGGCCACCACTGAGAAAGCTCTCCCCTTGTGGCCACCCTCCATGCTTCCCTCAGAACTGGCACTCAGAAGAAGGCCCCAGAGGTTGAGCATAGTGTCTGCGAAGAATGTGGTTGGGAAAGGCACTCCGACAGGTACTGTGGTTCTAAGCTGGGTAAGACTTTATCGGTTAAAACCAGCCCCTTGAAGTGGAACTAGAAGCATACAGGCAGGCCATGCAAGTGGGCCAGAATTGCTCTTACATATTCAGATCTATGGGTTGCAGTGATCTATTTTAGAGATTACCAGAGCATAGATGACTGAAGGCAGTACCCCTGTCTAGATAGGGGCATAGCTGGGCCACCAGCTGAAGCTGGTGGAAGGCACCCTTCATGGGCACCTGAGCCTCAAGGGACAAAGATGGATCAAGGAGCATCCCCAGACTATGCACCTGTTCTTTCAAGGAGAGCGCAACAGGAACAGGTTGAACACAGGTCTAGAACAGGTTTAGAACAGGTTGAACACCTCTCCCCCACATCCAGTCAAAGGAATCTCCCACCAACAGCATCTCAGTCTTGTCTGGATTGAGTTTCAGTTTGTTCACCCTCATCCAGCTCATTGTCACAGCCAAACCCCAGTTTAGCACATCCAAGGCTGCACCTGCTGATGATTAAGAAGGGAAATAGAGCTACATGTCATCAAATTACTGAGGGCAGCACACTCCAAAACTCCAGATGACCCACTCAGCAGTTTCATGTAGATGATAAATAGCATGGAGGACAGAACGGACCCTGAGGAATGCCATGCTGGAGAATCCAAGGGGCTGAAAAATATTCCCCAAGCACCACCTTCTGGAGATGTCCCTCCATCTAGGAGCAGATCCATTGCAATGCAGTGGCCCCTCCCAAAAAAACCCAACATGTTGTGCAAAATGAAATGTTGTCCAAAATGTCAGGTGGGCACCCTGTTGGGGAAGGCCAAGCCCCAGTTAGTAGAATGATCTTTGCCCATCCAGCCCAGATGATGTACATCCCTGCTGAGGAGGAAGTTCCAGAAATAACACCTTTTTGATAGTGACTGATTCAGAATTGAAATGGAGCGCAACAGCTTTGACTCAATCACTGTGTCTATTGTTGCGGGAGATTAATACCAGGAGACATGGATGATTTTCTTTCTATTGATACATCTGCAGAATAGCGTACATGCCAGTTATGTGACTAGAGGAAAGGGGTGATGTCAGAGAAAGATAGATAAAATTCTCAGCATGAATAAAAAGACATCCATCACACTTTCCCCCTTCTCCCATATCTTCCGTGTGCATCTGCTCTCCGAACAAGTTTGGGTGCTGGGCTAATGAACGGGGTCCAGCTGAGGTGGCAAGCATATATTTCACAATGGCAACTAAGGCAATTCCATTCACTGGATTAAATTTCATCTTGATATGGAAAAGAACATGTGTTGTTTTGCAATGACATATATTTATGTTGCGCTTAATTATACTATGTGAGATCCTGAACCCCACATATTTACCCTGGCCACGAAAACATATTAGCATTATCCATAATACTACTAGTAGCTGCAGATTAACTCACATCTGTCTGATAGTACTAGCTTCATAACAGTTTTATGCCAGCAGAGAGGCAGAAAGTCTCCTCCTGCAGCCACCCCCTACTCATCTCCAGGGCAGAGAAGAATTTGACTTCTGATGTGCATTACAAGAATGACTTCTTGCTTTTCCACTGATCCATGATCAAGAACCATCTAAGAGACAGACAGCAGCTCCAGTCTGAGTGATAAACCATTTTCACTGTGAGCAACTTGAATTGTCAGTTTCGGGCAGACGAAGCAAAGGATTTTGCTTTGAAGGCTGGTTACCTGGTTTGCCCATACATGGTTCAGTACCGCAGGAATTCAGGTAGATATGTGCCCAACTGTCCTCTCGCCTTCTCCTCTTTTGTAGCTGGTCATGTGCATTACTTAAGCTCCATTCCATCACACACTCCCTTTGAAAAATGACACCCTATTGCTCCACTGTAGCAGTGATAGAAGTTTAATCGACGCAAAATGACTTGAGTGAGCAGATGAGTGAGTGGAGCATGGAGTACTTAAAATGGTGCTGTGAGAGTATGATGGTCAAAAGCCTGTGTTTGTGGAGAGCAAGTTATTGATTTCTTTAAAGGATAACGCTCCTAGCTTTTGTTTTCTTTCTTAGCCCCATTGCTCGCTTTTCAAGATGGCAATGATATTTACCAATAAATCACAGCACCATTTTAAGTACTCCATGCTCCACTGTAGCAGTGATAGAAGTTTAATCGACGCAAAATGACTTGAGTGAGCAGATGAGTGAGTGGAGCATGGAGTACTTAAAATGGTGCTGTGAGAGTATGATGGTCAAAAGCCTGTGTTTGTGGAGAGCAAGTTATTGATTTCTTTAAAGGATAACGCTCCTAGCTTTTGTTTTCTTTCTTAGCCCCATTGCTCGCTTTTCAAGATGGCAATGATATTTACCAATAAATCACAGCACTTTTGGAGTTATTTTCAGCTACTGCTGCTGTTGGTATAACTGCTGTCGAGAAAGAGGGACAGAATGGCACCGGAAGCGATGGCAGTCCTGTTCACGCGACATGACAAATGCATGTACAGAGGTAGGATTAGGTCTACTCAGCCTGCCCCGAGCGCCACACGTTCCATGAAAGGTCTGAGACCAGCCAACACACATTCAGCCTCATGCACATAGGGTCTCTCCATCAAGAACGCTCCAGAGACCAAGCGTACAAAGCCTGTGCACACACAGCTGTGCACATGTAGGCTGCACTCAGACCTTTTGGGGAACACAGCTCAGTATTACTGAATACTAAGT
This sequence comes from Varanus komodoensis, assembly GCF_004798865.1. Taxonomy (NCBI): domain Eukaryota; kingdom Metazoa; phylum Chordata; class Lepidosauria; order Squamata; family Varanidae; genus Varanus; species Varanus komodoensis. The sequence goes on from NW_025335468.1 coordinate 20,693,134, forward strand.
CATGGGGAAGGCAGGGCAGGGCCAACAGGGATGATCCTCACTCGCCCCTCACACTCACCCATTCCTGCATGCACCATGCCACATGGTGGGGGAGCTGACTCTAGCCCCACATGGTGGGGGAGCTGACATCATGCATCAACAGCCCAGAATTACAAGCAAGGGTCTACTTTGTGGCTGTACCCAGCCATGCTTCTCTGAAAAGCAGTGTTGCCTGGAGCCCCACTGGGACTGGTGAGGTGGGAGGCAGATTTCATTTTCAAGTAGATTTCATTCTCCTCCCACCATGCAAAGACCTTAAGGACACTTGCACAACACAGTTATACAGCATCTAAAATTAAAGGACAGTGCCTTGGTTCAGAAGGTTTGGTTCTGGGCTGAGAGAAAAGGGATGTTAACCCTGCCCTTCATGACTCCTTAACTGATCCTTAACCAAGGAGTTTGGCCTCAGAGCTTTCAGAAGCACTCCTTGTCTAGTCTTTCAGATGAAGTGTGTCAGCAAATCTCAACCCTAAAAAGTGGTTTGCAGCCGTTTTTATGGGGAGCAGAAGAAAGAGTTGTGGGGTGAGAGGGATCCACACACAGGAACACTCATAACAGTTTTTTGACTCCACTAGTCTGCACAACTTTAAGCTACTTTCAGAGTTCTCGGATATTTGAATTCCCCCTCACCTTGAAAAAAACACACACATAGAAAACAAGCTCATACTTTGAGGTTATAATTTTTACTTGCAGGGGATTGTACTTATTTGGGAATGTGTCAAATATACAGGTCAGAAGTCTGAAATTATTAGAATTCAGGAAGGACTGTGGTGATTTTGAGTGAACCATAAAGGGGTCAGGTTTGTTATGGTACCGAATTGGTTAGGATAGTTAAAACAAAAAGCAAATGTGAAGAGTTCCAGATGGATCACTCCAAACGTGGAGAATGGCATCAACATCATAAATGTGGTTCAAGTGACGCACACTGGGCAAAATATGCAAACTTCAAGTATAAGCACATCTGAGCTAGTAGTGACTGACCAAAAAGATATTCTGATGCTGTGGCTGTTCACTCAACCCAATGTGTGGCTGCTCTGAAAGGGACAAATTCTGTGTTAGAATTGAAAAAATATACTCCCCTTATAAACATCTATAGTGTGACCATATTTAGAATACTGTATATAGTTCTAGTCACTGCAGCTAAAAAGGTTTGAAGTTGGAAAAAGAGCAAAAAAGGGGGAACAACTAAAATGATTAAGGGCCTGGCACAACTCACCTATGAAAAAGATTAAAGCAGCTGCGTTTGTTTAGCTCAGAAAACAGACAAGAAGAGACATGACAGAGGTGTGCACAATTATGCATGATATGAAGAAAGTGGAAAGAGAGCAGCATTCTTCTTCCTCTCACCTACTACCAGAACTAGGGTCATCCCATAAAACTGATTGCTGGAAAATTTAGGGCAGAGAAAAGAAAGCACTTCTTCACACAGCAAATAGTTAAACTATGAAAGATGTCATGATAGTCACTAATTTGGATGGCTTGAAAAGAGGATTGGGACATTTTCATGGAGGAGAACACTATTAATGGCTACTAGTCCTGCTGGCCATGTGCCACCCCCACTATCAAAGCATCCGTTGCTGGGGAACATGGGTGGGAGGGTGCTGTTGCCCTCGCATCCTGCTCATGGGTTCCCAGGGCAGCTGCTTGGCCAGTGTGTGGGTGGAACGCTGGGCTAGATGGAGCCGCAGACTGATCCCACCGGGTTCTTCTTAAGCTTTTTTGTTTTTATACAATACAGTACAGTCTAGGATATGCCAATTGACTGAGTATATGAAACTATCTCTTCCTCAAGGTAAAAAGAAACAAATGCATATTATTTTGAGAAAAGCTCAGATAGATTCAGAAAAAAATCCATTTTAAAAGGCCAAGTAATAATTATCATGTACAGTAGACTAGCACATGAAAAATAGGCCATGTCTGGAATAATTTCTGTCAAATGTAGCTAAAGACTGTCCTCTCTAATATACTTGAAACACCGAGCAGGTATTAAAACCTATAGCATATAAATCTGTTGTGAAAGTTTACAATTCATTGAATCTCAAGTGTCGCTAAGCTGGTATGTGCAAAGGGAATCCTAGATTGTCAGCTTAAAAATAACTTCATAGAGGATCAGGCAGCTGTCGGGAAAGCGGGGAGAGATCATAACTAGAGGCCCTTGATTGTCAATAACTGTCTGAGAGAAATGATGCTTTCCTTCACACTCGAGAGCTGTAAAGGTGTGGACTCTGTTCTTTTTGGAATGGCACAGAAGGTTAGATAAGCATCTGTCTCAATTCAGAACAAAGCCCTTGGGTTTGATTGAAGCAAAACATATGCTGCCTGGCAGGCGAGCCTCTGTTTCACCTACATTGTACTTTCCTTTGCAGCACATGCTACCAGCAAGCAAAATGCACAAAGATAGCTAAAGATTACGGTTTAGCATTTTTTTATCCCCAGCTGAGCTAGTTAAAGTCTTCTATATTTTCATTGCCTGGGATCCTTCATATGCTAGCTCTCGTAGCTTCCCAGATTCACAATACTCCACCACAGTGTTAAGCTCATGGGCTTCAGTTTGTTTTTTTATTAAACCTATTACAGTCCGTGACGAGTATGCTTAAGTCTGTGCCGGGTAGTGGCCGAAAGTTAGGATGTCTGCCACAAGTTCTCAGCCTTCCAGTTAAGAGAAGGCAGACATCATCAGCAGAACAGAAGAGTACATTTGGTTCTTTCAAGGCCTCCTTTTAGTTTGGCTTGTAATAAAACATATGCAGAGTAAGACAATCAGTAGGACAATCTGCATCAAACTCTGTTCACTGGAGGTATGGACCAGGGATAGGTGGGCAAACCCATCAACCACAGTCACTCATTTTTCCAGCTCTTCATCCATTCCATCCCATTTCTGCATCAGCTTGATTTTTGGTTTAAGCTGATGCAAAATTCATACTTAATGCATTTTTCTTAGTTTGTACTGTTGCCTAAGAAAGGCAGCACTGGCAAGTAGCTTTCTTTTATGCAATCTTGTGAGGTTTTTTTCATTAAGAACCTCAAAACCTTATAACATTTTTTTTTTCATTAAGACAAAGCTGTTGAATTTTTTTTATCCTAAGTCTCAAACTCCATTCCACTGGGGCTATCATGGACTACATCCAATGGTGGGGGGCACCAATGGAAAAAGGGGCAAAGTCAAAATGCTGCCATATTTTCTCATTGAATGTCTCGGTAGGTCAGTCTCAGGAGAGCCATTCCAAACTTTCAGAATGAAGAAAAGCTGCACAAGATCTGAGAAAGCACCAAAACAGATCAGTAGTCAAGGGAAGAGAGAGAGAGGGTCTGGCTCTCTGGCCCTTTCATCTGCAAAGGGTCTGGCAGGAATTGGGCCCTGGACCTGAATTCATCATATTGTGCACTTTTTTCCAAATGTCAACATTTTTGTAAGCATTTTTTTGTTCAGAGAATTGCATTGCAAGTGTCAATCCTGAAGGGCAACTGTGTTCTGGTGCAACACACTGACTCAGGAAATGCCTATATAGCAAAATTCACACGATATTAAATGCTTTCCCATTCCTAGAACAGACCAGGAAAGGACACCAGGAATGAGGCTCTGGGCTAGGAATCCACATGGACCACATGGATTGCACATGGGTTGCACATAACAAGACAGACAAGAACAGCCCAGAGGGTAGCAAAATTGCACCTAACATTATTTTTGCTACAGCGTAAGTGGAAAATGAGAGGCAGTAGACACTAATAAATTGGACTTTTTGAAAACCAGCAATTATATTTTGCTATACCACAATCCCAAGTGAGAACAAAATGTACCATATGCCAGAGAAGCACATAAGCTTGCAAAGAGATGGCCACTTATTTTGGTATAAAGTAAAAGCAGGAAGCCCTTTAATAATCCAGTCCACTGCCTGTACTGTATATGTTCTTTGCAGATGAAAGTACTGCTCTTTGAAATACATTATTAAGTTGCTTAGGAACTGGAAATAATTCTGTACTTTAGAAATTACATTGTTTTTAACACTTGGCTCAATAGTCCCATTACTAAATTCTAATGGTGACAAGAGATAACTGTCAGCATTGCTCAACTTTCTCCAATGGCTTTCTTAATCAAAATGTGATTTTTGCAGCTTTAAAAGTGCAATCCTATGTTGGAGTTATGCTGACAGCAGAGCTTTAGGATACAGACTCAGCCTCCTGGATCAATGACTCTGGGAGATGTGCCTGAGATTTTCCAATGGCATTAATACCAAGAAACTGCAATATAGCAGTAGGATGGCAGAACCCCATCACCAATGCAGCAGTCAGCAAAGGAAGTGAAACTGGATAACTTGGGGGTCGTGGCAGAAAAGGAATAGACCCAGTTAGGATTTGAGTTTCTCTCAGATCTCAGTCACATCTCTTCAATGAAGGCCAGTGTCAACAGCAGGCATTGTTCGGACCCGAACTCCACCAGGGGCCAAATGGCAAAAGCCCCCTGGAATTTGTCCTTTTCACTGTTGCAGCTGACTGTTCACTCCCTGTGGCCCATAAGTGGTGGTAGCGACAAGGAGGAGGAAGAGCTTCAGATGATGTAGCCTGTTTGATCACAGTCAAGCAGGGAAGTGGTAGCAGTGATGACAAAGAAGAAAGTGAGCAATGGCAGCTGATGATGGTGGCTTTGTGAAGGTGGACTCACTAAGGGAGAGGGCCCATGAGGGTGGGTTGGAAAGGCCTTCAGAAACCCGGAGCTGACTCTATCTACAATAGTTCGAATCATGTTTATGCCAGCAAAAGAGACAGTACAAATAAAAATACTTTTACTGAAGTCAACAGAGTGAGAGACTAAACATACAGTCCTTCAGCTAGTCTCAGCCCACCTACACAACCATATGATTCTGACTCTGCGTTCATTCACAGCGCTATCTAACACCTTCCCAAGGAAACCATAACTCAGATGATATGTCATTTGGTGAACGGAGAGTGCATGAGGCAGAGTGAGGGAATTTGGCTCTTGGAACTACAATGGCAAGGCACTTGAACAGATAGCATGTGGCACAAACAGCCCAGCCTTCAACAAGTAAGGGAGGAACATATTGCTTACACTTGTCTTCTCACACCAGTCTCAGATAGGTGGGATGGCCCTGCCTTTGGGCATTGAGAGGCAGTCCCTAAGATGGCAGATGGTGGCAGACCACAATAGCAGCCTCCTGGCTGAACTTCCTGTCTCTTTCCCCTTCGAGGGCAAAGCTGTGGATGCAACACATCCTGTCCTGGGATCCCAAACCCATTGCATCACAAGGACACTCTCCCATCACAAATACTGAAGCATGTTTTTTCTGCCTGTGCATGAAATAAGCAGGGCTGCAATCTTGCCCTTTGCCTCAGGCAACAAAACATTTCAGGACAGCCCTACGGATTGTCTGCCTCAGGACCCCCCAATATACAATCACCCCATCAGAAACTTATACTCCTTCAACGGGGAATGGAAAGTCAGTGTAGCCCACGCTGGACAGCAAATTAAGCCTGCAATATAGGAAACTGCATGGATTAAACTGTATGGATTCACCAGTCCTTCCTTCTTCAACAGCCAGTGCCATAGTTCCCCGACGAGGAAGGAGAAAGGTAAGCATGCAACAGGTGCTGGTGCCACAACTTCCTCTGTGTTGATCAGCTTTTGATTGGGAAATGCCAGGCACCCAGCAGTATTGCTGACCAAAACTCTCAGGAGGCTTCTTGTTTTGTCCAATGGCAATCAGGCAATAAAGAGCACAATTGTCACTGCACAAAGCTCCCTCCAGAGGAGGGGTTCAGTGTTATCTCAGTGGCTGAACCCCCCCCCCCCCGCATGATTGGGGAAAAGGAAAGCAGGCCTATGAGCATTGCTAGAGAATGCCCACTGCCACAATACAGAGTTAATTCCTAATTCTTCTCACTGGTGTTTGGGGAATTTTGGACCTGTTCACCTTGGGGGTTTCTCTGCAACAGGATTTTGTGCTCAGGGTGTCACCTCTGTTCTAGTCCTATTCTGGTGGAATCACATTTAGCTTTTTATCTATTCCATTTCAGTCAAGAAGGGGGATTTTTATGATGGGGTTGGGTTTACACACACACCAAAAAAAAAAAAAAATCATGGGGTTGTTGTTTTAGAGAAGGGACACTGTCCAGAGGCAAACATATCTTTAAAAATAGAAAATGGTCTTGAAATGACAAGAAATTGCCATAGAAGTATAGAAAGATTTGTGCCACTTTTCTTTCTTTTCAGAGTGCTACATGAGCTTTCATTGGGGTATGCACCTATTCTCTCACATATGACCTCATTTTAAAATATCAGATATTTTAGACATGTAACTTGTAGTTTGGTCTGCAGAGGATCGTGTAGTTTCACCCCTTCCTTTAAAAACGGCTTCATTTTTTGTCCACATAAGTCATATGATCAACTGTGCACAAAAGCAGGAGCATCCAGAAAGGTGACCTGAATCAGTGTTTTTTCACCCACACTTATGCTTCTTCCCATTTGCATGCACTGAGGAAAGATGCTTTATGACTTTGGAGTGTTTATGGGCAGTATGGAATGCAGCTTTACTGCTAACATAAATTTAATTGAGCTGGCAGAAATGGCCTCTCATGAAATGCCAAAAGCACATGTTGGCAGGATGGGTTTCCCCAGAAAACTTGTCATGCAAGGAAGCTCTATTGGTGTTGCACAAAGTGGTTATCTATGCTAATTTACTTATGATAATTTATTTTAGAGCACCTGTCACAATGGATATTGCCCTCTTTCCCTACTCTTCACTTCTCATAAAATACCTCTCTTTTTGACCTCATACAACTATGTTCTGGCAAAATCATCATAATAATTACTGGACATTTCTCAATTAGGTTCTTAATACTGGATTTAAAACATTATTACTTTGTGTGCTGTTGAAAATGAAAAGCAACACTCTGTTCTTTAAATCAGATTCTAAGTCATTGCAGTACTACACTTGAAAAATAAGTGCTATACACCAGGTGCATATTCAGATTATACATCAATGTCTCACAGAATCTGACACCTTTGCACTGAGTACAACATCCCACTTCACCTATTCTAAAAGCCACCATTTTATTTTTCCCTCTACTTTGATAGCTGCCTTTGATGCTTTTAGAGTATATTGAACTCTTTCTTTTTTCTCTCTCTTTTTAAAACTCAAAACAGTAATGCTAGTTCTGTTGTTTCCTGCCTGCCTTCCTTCCTTCCTTCCATTTGTTTGTTTTCATCTATCTTGTTCATGATTCCAGATGAATAGTTTATCTTATCCTTTACATTGCATTTAGTTTTTTTTATTCATGGAAATTTTTGTTTTGTTTTGATGCATGCTTTGTATATCTCATCATCCCTCATGGCCATTCTGGATCCAGCTGCATGATTCTGTACTGCTGCTTTTTAATTGTAGTAGAACTAGCTGGTATGAGTCACTTGTCTTTAAAAATAGAAGTGTACCATCCCAGTGCATCTCTGTTTATCTGACATTGCCTTGTATATGTGCTAAAAAGGTTGAGGCATGGCCTATCATTGTTGGGCGTCATCAGAGCAAATAATGCATTAGTGGTGAAGCAGGACCACTGTCAGCTGCAATTGCATTAGTGTGAGTGAGGCCCAGACCCAGTGGAGTGCCTGTAAGGTGGCCAGAGGACACTCCTGTTGAATTAGCCATCTGTTTGATGGGCTGCCCAATCCAGGTCTGATTTGAGGGTAAAGAACCATAAGAAAGAAAAGCAGAGACCTTGAAATTGCCCATCAGCACTTTGCAACTGGACAGTAGACTTATCAGCCACTCTGGTCACCTGGTCAGTTTTCTCCACTATGAGGAGATGCATTGTATTTCTCATTTCTAAATTTTCACACACACACATTTATTTGCATACACAAATGTTATGAACATTAAAGTGCATTCTTTTAGTAATGCATAAGGGGCCATCCTAGTAGGACATGATCACAGTGCCAGAGCCTGTTAGATATTTTCTTCAGTTTGTTTTGTTTTGGTATTGTATATGTAACATTGGTAGATTCTATGGGGCTATTTGCTTCCTAATGAACATTGCAACACAACCTAACATACAAAATAAACCTCTTATTATCAACCATTTTATAACAAAACGCACAAACCATTATAATATATAATAATAACAACAAAATACTACAACCCATGCACCCAAGTCCCTAGCAACTGCACCAGTACAAATAAAACTGGCTGTAGCTGCAAAGTTCAAATTTCCTTTTGAATACAACACAAACTGAAGGAATCCAAAATGGCCTCTTCAGCTGGTCTGAACACAAAAGAGTCAGCTACATGCACAGAATCCTCAAAACCCTGGAATAAACTTCCAATTCAGTTGTATGTACACGAATTCATTATGCTGATTCACCCCCCAACACAAACATGTAGGAATTTTACCAAAACTAAATCAGCAAGGGCCCTAGTGGCAACAGCATCTCTTGCCTCTTCAGGTTTCCCACTCTTTTTTGATTTGAATTTCTTACAGCCCAGCTCTTTCCTAGGTCCACCCCTTTGGGCTGAAACAATATTTCATAGGAGTTACCAGTGCTTTTTTTGTAAAAAAAAAAAAAAAAAGTGCCGGAACTCATGTCTTGGCGTCACACTTTTACACTAAAAAAGATTTTCAATTCACCAACTTTTTCTGAAATAAAGAACTTATTTACCTTTTGCATGTAGCCAGTCACTCTACACACACATAAACATAATGGTCGCCGCCAGCAGTACACACTCAGTGCGCGACCACACGACCAATCCCAAGCCGAGCAGCGCCCTCACAATCAGTGCAGACACACAAGCAGCCCGCATGCACTATGTTAATGATTTTTGCCACTGACCTGCTACGCCCAACAGGGCGATTCAAAATCACTTGGAAAAATCCATCAAAAAAAGGTGCCAGAACACTGTTCCGGTGTGTTCTATGACAAAAAAAAAAAAAAAAAAGCCCTGGGAGTTTCATAGACAAAGCATGCAAAATGTTCAGTGACCATTTTCATCATCTGAATAGCAAGTTAGCTAATTTCTGAATTCAGCATCAGAATTGGATTTGAATTGTTGCTTCTCTACATAATACAGCTGTTGGAATCAAAGGTTCCACATCCAAAGTTGTAAGCACATATGGACAGCGCATGAGGCTACCCAGACAGCTGAGGAGAAATCCAAGCCTTCTACATTTAACCCTAAGTTTTTGCCTGACACTGCTTGAGCCCAGCATTACATGTGTGAATGAGAAGCTTGCTTCCTGACCCTGCCTTGAGCCAGACTGACCCATTTTTCTATCAATCATTTGTTCTGATGCTGCTTTGTCTGGATTATTTTCAGAGGTCTGGATTCTAGTTCCTACTCAGCTGTTAAACTCATTGAGTAACTTTGGGCCAAACATGGACTCTCAGCCAAACCTACCTCCTAGGGTTGTCGTTGTGAGGTTAAAATGGAGAGGTGGAAGAGGTTAAAATGGAGAGGTGGAAAAAAACTTGTGTTCCTTACAAGAGGGAGAAAGATGAGACATAAATGCAATATAATGAGTCTAAAAAGTGATAATATATTTATATACCTTCAAATATATTCATATGAGAGACCAACTTTAAAGCTAAAGGAACCATGAGAGATCTATGAAAAGCCTGTATTGGCATTGAGAGTGTGTTTTTCTTTCCTTTCTGTTCCTTTTCTTCTTTCTGCTATCTCTGTTCCATATGCCAAAACTTAGCATCAATATTTCATGTGAGACCGAGAGAGCCAGCAAACTTTCTGTTGCTCCCTAGTTCCTATTGGAAAAGAGGACACTCCCAGGATCCCATGTCAGGCACACTGTGTGTATGTCAGAGAGCAGAAAACCTGAGGCTAGCCAAGTGTGTTTTGGAAAGGCAGTAATGACTAATTGACCTCTTTTAATGAGCTTAAGCATTATCAAGTAGACATTTTTTCTCTAAAGTTCAAGAAAATCTCTGATAAATATCTCTATGGCAGGCTGTTTCTAAAGATGGGGAAAAAGAACACTTTTCAACACTTTTGAAAAACATCTGTGCTTCTTATTAAGCCTTCTACCAACTTAAGGAAAGAACTCTTAATTTCATCAACTCTTCACACCTTTTTCTTAAAGAAATGTCCTGAACAGGAAGAAAATTTGCATGCTTGCTGGATTTGCTGATGATACCAAATTGTGAGGCATAGAATGAGTGGCAAGATATATTCGTCACAACTTAGGTCAGCTTCATAATTGAGCTGACACATGGCAAATTAAATTTATTACACAGAAATGTGAAATAATGCACATTGTGCTCAGCATGGCAAGTATGAAATTACTGAGATGGAATGTGACCCAAGAATGCTTTGACAAAAGAGCCCTGTGCAGGCTCTATCTCTGTCCAAAAAGGCCAAGAAAGAAAAGGGCAATTATGAAACTGATTCAGAATCTCCCAGATCACCATGCGTCACACGCTACCATTGTTTGAACTGGGTAGCATGTCCAAACTTTCAAGCATTCAGACATTTGGATAAGCATGGAGTTGGTTCACATGGGTTGGCCTGTAGTATATGTAACTAAGCAATCTCTTGGGAAATAGTTAAATCGATGGATGGGAATATACGACTATAACCACAAAATGTTTATATTTCTCATTTGCAACAAAATCCTCTTTCTTTTTAGATTAAAGTTTGCTTTACAAACTAAGTTAGCTATCAGAGTCTTCTACAATCGAAGGAGTTCCTTCTCACACACACAAGGTTGGGGGTGGGGGGGTGGGGGGGAGACACATTTTGCTTTTATATCCAGGCACAAATATTGCAAGGCAACTTGGTGCCCCTGGTAGAGTGAATGATGGGGGCACTGTTTGGGGTCTGGGAGTAGGAGCTAGGTTTTTTCACAGCAAATGAAAAATGGAACAAAATGTAATCCATTCAGTTCAATTTTCTTTCAATACAAAATGATTGCCAATAGAAATGAATGGGTACAAATGTAGTTGGGCTGTTATCCTGGTCATGACCACGTGTTACACATTTGGGTATGGGGGCTAATTTCTTCTGTCTTCTCTGTCTTCTGATATAGTCTACTTTATTTTCCCACAATGCCCTAACTGTGGGCATTCTGTGGGAAAATGCCTACTTACCAGTAAACAGAATTTGTTTTCAATATGCCCCACCAGCCAGGGCATTCTGGGAAAATAAAATGGTGGTAATTCCATTCATTTTCATTATTAAAGACCGTGTTTGTTCTATTAAAATCATATTTGTTTGATCATTCCTTTATCACATCATCTTCGCTTCATTTCTCATATTTCTTCCCTTCCACCACTCTCGCTTGGTTTGCTGGTGTTTTTGTGATTCTGGACCTCAAAAGTTCTGGACATCAAGCATGCTAGTCTTTAAAGTACCATAGAAGACTTTGTACAGTTCAAGCATTATGCCTTCCTATTTCCATGGCTAATTCTACATACTTGGGTCTTTTTTTCAGCCTTTGTTTTTAAGACATTCCCATCTGTGTCAATAAGGATTGCTTCTGCTTTATCAAATGGCAATGTGACTTGCCTATTATGAAACAGCGTTGCCCCGCCCAATGCATTTCATGCTTTATATTCCGTGGCACTATCTCTAGCTTGGATTTCCAATAAGGTAAATTTCCCTGCAATGGCTTTCTGTTGTATGCTATTTCTTGATGCATCATTTTCACAACAATATTATGTCTTCCAGTTAAAATAGGGCTCCCTGCTGATAGATGTTTAATGGTGTCTCCTGCATTTCTACACAGTCTACACTTATCTCTGATATTGTTCTTCATTATAGGTCTGTGGTAGATATTTGTCCTTATTGCTGGATCCTGTACAGACACAGAGAGTCACCAGCTCCCCTGTAGCCATAGCCGGGAACGAGCTGTTGAAGCAATGCCTTAATGTCTATTGTATCATATACTCCCATGCAGTGCTTTGTCGTCTCGGGCATTTAACTTCTCCTGTATTTTTTTCCACTACAAGATGTATTTCTTCTATACATAATTGCATGGGGGTACAATTTTTCTTGGCTTGTATCTGACATCAATAAAATGGATTGCTTTGTCTTAAAATAGCCCTGTAGGCTATTTCCCCCCTCAACCAATGAAATTTATTTAATTGTTTAAAGAGAATTAAACATACCACAGTAAAAACAAAACACAAGCAACAAATAACTCTTTCTAAATTCCTTTAAAGTCTAACATCCAAAAATCTCATAATAGATGTCTATGAGTTTCTGTAGTTGTCAGCAGAAGGTGAAGATCAGTAAATGGATGAATCAATTTTAGCTGAGTTTAAAATGAGGGAATAGAGAACATGAGAAGGAATGGATCTGTGTGGTAGAAGTGTTTGATTTTTTTAGAAGAGTAGGCCACACACATGCAATCACAACACTCTGGAAAACTATGCAGTCCGTTCTCTAGATGTTATGTATCTGACACTGATTCAATCACTGATTTGGGGCTTAGAATTGATGTTACATCCATGATCCAGGTCTTTGAGACCATTTTGGCAATATGCAATAGCATTCTCCCAGGAAGCAGGGCTAGGCAGGGCTGAAGCTCAACATCCTTTCTCCACAAAAAGTATAATGACATTTATCTCCTGAGGCACCATCTGCCAATCCACAGTGTGCCAAATAGTTAAACAAGCTCTTCCCAGCAAGCAAGTAGGTGAGGCAACACCAGGCAAGAGACCCCATTGCAAAGATATCTTGTCACCTTTTTCCTGTTAGGAGGTAATTTGTGGCTTCTGATCAGGTATCGCCTCCAGAGAGTGCAGCCCTGTTAAGCTGACAGAAATCCCATCATCACATTCTCCTCTCAGAGGTGAGAATTCTCTCCTTGGTCATGTCATCTGCAGCCACTCTCCACCACCTCCTGTGGCAAGGGCTCTAAATATGCAGTGGAGGATCTGGAAGGGAACAGGCAGCAGAACCTGGAAATGAATAAGTGGGAGAAGTTTGAGTGACGTCAGGAATCTATCCTGGGTTTCTTGTAGGAGACCCCCAAGAATAACTGGCATCCAGCTAAAGCTTCATCTGGATTATACCAAATGACCAAGAGGCTAGAATGACTGCAGCAAAAATAAGGCATAAATATCCTGATAAAGAAAGGCCACAATATTGGAGTGTTTTTAGCTTAGAAAAAAGCAAGTATTGGGGAGCAGAAGGGATGAGAAGTATATCATGGTCTGTGTGTTCATCCCATGAAGCTGAAGGGTGAGAGATTCAGGACAATTCCAGATTGCATGGCCTGACTATGGAATTTGCTACTACACGATGTTGTGATAACCAGCAGCATGGATGGCTTTAAAGGGGGATTAGGCCAATTCAAGCTAGATAAGTGTATCACCTCCAGCATCAGAGGAAGTATGCTTCTCCATTATGCCAGTTGCCTGGAAACACGTGTGGGAGGGTGCTATTGCATATGTGTCTTGCTGCCGGCTTCCCAAAGGTGTTTTATTGACCTCAGATTTGATCTAGCACAGCTCTCATCTTACATTTTTAGGTATTCTAAGCCTGGATTCACCATTCATTCAAGAGATTTTGTGTAAGTTAAGAAAGTTAGAATTATTTCTTGCTGTATACTCTTAGCATGGGTGTGCCTAATGCCAGGACTGGCATCACAGATAGGTGTGGTTGGGCACCTGCCAGAAGAGGGGTCCATTAACAAGAGCTCCTGACTTTCTCTTCCCCTTCCCTTTTCAGCCTGCCTCTTGGTCTGGCCCAGGTAATGTTGGTGGAGGGACTGAAGAGAAGTAGATGCCAAGGGCAGGAACAAGTCCAGGGGGCACTTGCTAGTGGATCCCTGTTAGGCTGTGGGCCTTTGGCAGGTGTCCAGCCATGCTTAGCCTTGCTCAAACAGTTGAAACAATGAGAGGATAGCAAGTAATAGCAGCTGGTGACAATTGCAGTGAAAAGAGCTACTCCCTGAGGGAGCCCATCGATGGTAACTTGTCCAAGGGCCCTCCTATGTGGACTGTTATGATAGGCACCTGCACTTTGAAATTTGTCACTAAATGACTGGTGCCATATTATCTCCATATTTTACCCCTAGAAACTGGCATTTTCACATCTGCCTTACATAAATAATAACACAGTAATTCATGTTAGCACCATTGTCAAATAGGATACTGCCCAAAATTCATCTATGATCCCATCATACCTATCTTTATGTCTATATATGATCACTGACTCCCTGTCACTGCTGTTCCAACTGCAACTGTCTTTTGGTGTGTCTTAAAATGCCATGATGATGATGATTTTCTAGCAAATGCAAACAGCTTCACACAGACTTGGCTTTGGTCATAGTTTGACACAGCAAAGGCTTTAAACCATCTCATACATCTGGAAGCATTGTGCTTATCCCTTCTGAGTGAAGCCATGCCTGTTGGCACCCCAAGCATGTTGCACTACCATAGCCCACTTAGGGATGTCTGTCTGCTCCATTCCACTGAGGGACCACTGCCCCAAAGCAGGAGAAGGAAGAAGGGTCAGGCATGTAAGCGTCTTTGTCTAGTAGTCTCCCGGGCTTCAGATTTTGCAGACCTCAAAGCTATGTGCCCCTGGTGGCCTAAGAACTTACTGTAGGCTCAAATAAATGTATTAATTCTTTCCTTATGTATTTCCCACCTCTTTTTCTTTTCAAGGATCTCAAAGCAGCTTACATAATTCTCCTTCTCTAATCTCATCCTCACAACCACAACTCTGTGTTAATTAAGATGAATTAAGGATTTTAAAAACAAATAACCTTGAGATGGACACCTCTGGAGTCTCCTTAATATGCATGTGTTTTTCACACTCTTGGAGCTACAGTACAGAGGGATGGACAGACACACATCCTCTTTTATTATTATAGATATATGTAGCCTTCCTCCAAGAAGCCGAAGGTAGCATTCCTGGAGCTTCCCATTATAGCCCCACCACAATCCTGTGAAATTACTAAGGCTGAAAGGTAATGATTGGCCTGAGGCTGCCAACTGTATTTCATGGAGCAGCTGCCATTTGAATCCAGTTCTCCCAATCCCAGACCAAAACTCCATCTACCACCCTGCAAGTCTTCCTCTTTGGTATAGAGATGTAATTCAATCTATTGTTAAAACGGACTGGCCCCAAACTGGTTGAGCAAAGACTATAAAAAAATTCTAACATTTCTCCATAATTGAATTATTGATTATAGTTTATCGCAGTCATATTTTTCTCCCCCCAGGATTCCAATCCTTGCCAGTTCTGGGTCTTTTAGGGCCCATGAGCAAGACACCCTTGATGGCTTCTCGCTCTCCATGAGCCCACTTTCACACTGCAACAGTCACCAGCTTGTATTGTCCCTCTTCCTTTTTTCATCATTGGCATCACTTGCTCGCTTGGCAGAGGACAAGCCAGGAAGCAAACGGATGAGCAAGCAGGCTGCAGTGGTGAAAGGGACAAGCAACCCCCATCAGTGGACCCCTGCTACGGCGTGTGTGCTTGGCCATGCCTATCCTTGACGCTGGACCTGATTCCAAGCCCTTCTTTCCAAACACTCTT
This sequence comes from Varanus komodoensis, assembly GCF_004798865.1. Lineage (NCBI taxonomy): Eukaryota > Metazoa > Chordata > Lepidosauria > Squamata > Varanidae > Varanus > Varanus komodoensis. The sequence continues at coordinate 20,708,682 of NW_025335468.1, forward strand.
TGCCTTCTGCTAGGGCACATTCTTCCATCTAAAAACACATTGTTTACAGGCACTGAGGTGAGCTGAAATACTACCTGAGAAACAGCAGAACAGGTAGGAGGCCTGAAAAGAGGGGGCCTGTTTGGTTTCATGTCAACACTCTGTTGCCCAATAGCATCATCCATGGCAACTGGTCAGTTAAAATGTTGGGTTTTTTTTTAATTGCGACTTGGATGTGCTTATCAGCCCCTCTTCATGACATCAAAAAGACAGCAAGGGAAACACATGGAGACATTGTCCTTGAGGGAAAGGATTAATCATCAGTGAGTGAGCAGACCTTAGCAGATGGTCAGCTATGCTTTCCTGAAGTCATTTCTACTACCCACCATTCAGTGTCAGTGCCAGATACAAGAAGAAGTGTTATCTTGACATTCAACATCTTTATAATAAAATCACTAATTGGCGACTAATACCAGTCTCTTGAGCTGTAAAATCTCAGCAGCAAGCTTTCATTTAATAAATACTACTTTCAAATTCTGCCCTTCCTCCGGTCCCCTGTAGGAATGTTATCATTTAATTATCATTTAGAGATTGTCTATTACAGAACTTCAGGCTTAGCTTTTATTTCTTTCCCCTTTTTTTCCTTGTTGGAGCCCTTTTTTAAAGATTAACAGAGGAGGGACACTTTCTAAAAGCATATTTTAATTAAACTCTTTGACTAGAAATTCCATTGGCTTTTTCTTCTCAGTTATTTGGCAACTCAGAAACATTTGTCAAAACAGATTAGCACTTTGGGCGGTAGAAATCCATGTTTTATGAAAGCTGCAAATGTGTCAGCATTGGGCATTTGTGAAATTTCCATGGGTAATGCAGGACTCCCCCCCCCCCAGCACCCCCATCTTCCTCTTCTCATTTTGTTATTTCTAGCCAGAAGCACGCCATTACCATCAGTAGCTCCTACAACATTTTTTAAACAGATAAATTCAGAAGCTGCTTTACAAAGAGTGACTAATTATGATCTGAATGTGTTTAATCACATAAATATAACTTTGTTTTTAATTATATTCACACCATTCCCTCCCAGCCCTGCAAGCACATATTTTCAGAATAAGTACATCAGGAAGGCCAACTCCTTGTTCCCACCTACAGCACAGCAAAACTGGGATTGCTCCAGTAAATGGAGAGGACCAGGCCTTCTGCCTGTTACTACAGACACTGGGCCATCAGCACTTAGACTAACAATCTGGAACTTCTTCAGAATCTATGCCAAGTTCCACTGAAGACAGCAGAACATCTTCCACTGATTTATCATGCAATTTTTAACATGCATCAACTGGTTTCCAGGTTCTCTTTTTCTTTAGAGATTTTTTTTACCTCTTTCTTTTAACATGTGGAAAATTAGATGAATATATTGTGTCATAATATTATACATCCCAAAATGTTGGTAAATGTTTTTTTTCCCAGAGATTAAAGCATTACTGGAAAAAATAATGATTAACCTTTAAAATCAGATTGGCATTTCTTTTTTCTCCAAATGTAAAATTAATACGCATTTTTTAATCATTAGTGTAATTTTCAGGATGATACTTTTGTTCTTTTGGCTGTTGAACTGTTACGGCTGCTAGTAACCCTTCAAATTGTTTGCTTCATTCAAGCATTCTTTTCTGAATAATTCATTAGGCATTATTATCCAAGCGTGGAACACCTCATTTAGCACTGGTGATCTTTTCCTTATGTGTAGCTGACAGGCAATCAAAGTTTTTATCAGTGCAGAAAATTTGCAATTCAGAAATGTAGTTGCTGCAATTAGTAGCTATCAGGTAGCACAGGAAGCACAGCTTCATAAAAAAGGGGAGAGAGAGAGAGAGAGAGAGAGAGAGAGAGAGAGAGAGAGAGAGAGAGTTGGATGAGCTCAAGTGACGTTCTGCAAAAAACTAATGGGTAAAACTAACCAGCTGTTTCTAAATTTACCAAATGGAACAATCCCCACCATCCCCCCCACCCAGCATAGATAGAAGCTTTAATTAACTTTGTGCTATGTAGGGCTGCACAAAAGAAGTTCCTGGGTGACATGGTGTTTTTCTTCCATTACCTTCCCCTGAATTCTGTGACTTCATTTGTCTTGACTTCACTTTGATATATCACAAGGATGGGTCAAGGGGATCAGTGATGAAAGTGGGAAACTTGGGGGACTAGATCCTGCCATGAAGAGCTACTTTGGACTGAATGTTCTGACCCAAGTATTCAAGCGCAGAAGGAAATACGAATATGTGGTGTGGAGCATTAAGGCTGGAAAAAGGATGAGGCCTGTAGAGGTCTAGATCTGAGCATACATCTAGCCTGGCCCTGACAACCAAATTATGTCTCCGAGTTGTGCTGGAAAATTATAAATGAGATAGAAAGAGCTCCAGCTCCTTTCCTTTCTTCTCCCAAGCCAATAACATGTCTGCTCATAGATCTAAGCTGCCAATTCTGCCTAAAGAAGAACTTCCAAAATGTAAACTTTACAAAAGTCAGTTTGTACAACCAGATTGGGCTAATGTGAATACGGGCATAAACTGAGATGGTTATCTACTTCAGCTCTCAACTCAGTCTACACTTAGCCATTGGCCCCTGACCCATGCATTTTAAAAGGAATTTCAGATACCATACCAGCTTGGATTTTCATTTACTCTCTTTTAGTCTAGAGAGTAAGCAGTCTTTATTCCAGGGGTGGGCAACCTCATTCAGCTTGTGGAACAAATTCAGTGCTGGAGCCATATTCTAGCAGTGGGTGGGCCCAAAGGCAAAATACCTGGAGGTCAGGATTGAGGCCCATGGAGGGTGGGCTTTGGCCTGAAGCTGTCCACCCCAGTTTTATTCCATAGACAAATGCTGTGACAAATGCTTTCCCACAGTCCCATATCAGTTTTGGGGGCAAAATTACTACTTTTGGGAGAACCAGAAATGTTCCCCCCAAAATCTTCCTCAGGAGAACGGTCACATTTTTTTTCAAAGCTTCTCACTGGAATTGTTTCCCCTGTCTGTGACTGAAACTCCCTTGCCCCCACTCCAACTGCCCTGTTTCTGGTTAGAGCTTCTTCCGCTTTCTTTAATTGATCCTAGCAAGCGAATGCAATAGCTATGCAGCCAATTGAATTTCATTATGTGCTCATGTCACTGAGGGCAAATGAAGCCATTTGTTGTGAGGGCAATGCTTCCTGAACAGATGAAATATTTCATCCATTTTCAAAGCTCTATCAGAGAAGTTGCCAAAAGAAGAAGTGCTTCTAAAAAGGATGGTGAAGTTACTGCATCATTGAAAGAAGCAGTGGTGAGATTTCTTCTTCCTGAGGAGATCAAATGTAGATTTTATGGTTTTGGATAACTAATATTTGATATCAAATTTGGGGCATGTGGTAGGCTTACAACTCCAAGCAGTTTTAAATGGTAACAATTATTTAGATCCATTCCAATCCGGTTTCAGACCTGGGTATGGGGACAAAGCAGCCTTGTTCAACCCAGTTGACAACTTATGTTGCAAAATGGATGTGGGAGTGCAACCTTTCTGGCTTTCCTGAACATCACAGTTTCTCTTGATACCATAAAGCCTGGCATCCTTCTGCATCATTTATCTGTTCTGAGCTTGGGAGGCACAGCTTTAAAGTGCTTTTAGTCCTTCCTGGACGGGTGGTATGGGAGGGTAGTGCTGGGGGACTTTGTTCTACCCCACGGCTATTGGCTTGCAAGGATCCACAAGTGTGTGTTTCATCCACCATGCATTTCAACATTATGCAAAACTGCTGTGGAAAGTCAGAAGGCAGTTTGGGCTGAAGTATCATCTGTAGATGTTTGACTCAGGTCTACCTCATTTCCATCTACACAAACCAGGGAAGCTGTTGAAATTGTGAGGAGGCTGTGTATAGTGGTTGTTTTGGGGAGGATGGGGGTAAAATAAACCAAAACTTAATGCAGACATGATGGAGGTGCTCTGGGTTGAGAAACCAAATAGTCTGGATGGAAGTTCATAACTGGACTTATATGGAGTTGCACTCCCCCTAAAAGCTCAAGTGCACCACTAGGAGTACTCCTGGCCCTTGTGCTAACTGGGACAACCCAGACAGAGGTAACAGACAGGAGTATATTTATGCCAACTGTGGCCCATCTGGAGAGGACAGGCCTCACTTGTGAGGCCAATTTTGGAGTAATGTGATGGGCTGACCTGCGTTTGAAGACAGTCTGGTCACTTCAGCAGGAGCAAACTACAGCCACTCAATGTTAATGGGGGCAAGGAAATTTGATCCTATGAAGCCTGCACTGCTCCAATCACACTGGCTCTGGTGTTTCCAAGCCCCATTTAAAATGCTGGTTTTGACATTTAAAGCCTTGAACAGGTTATGATGAGCAAGAGAAGTCCTTCTCATGGGCCCATCTGTGAGAACATTTAGGTGGACCACCACTTTGTATATACCACTTCCAGATTAGGTATTATCATGCTGCCTTCCTAATCATCAAGTTAACTCTTCCACATATCAGAAAGAAACTAGTAACCAAGTCATAAAACTAGGAATCCAGGCTTCCTACAAAAGTGAGCATTAAGAAGGCATGAATTTCTACTAACGAACCTGAGTAATTATGAAATTTAGCAGCAACTCTAGTTCTAAGTACAGGTTCTTCCATTAACCCAGTACTGCTGACAATATTACCATGCCAATCCTCCCCCAGGCTGCATGGGAGAGGCTGATACTGCAGCTCTTCACCAGGCCAAAGTAGATGGAGATAATGCTGATGTGCTGAGGACAAGCTGCAGCAGGGGCTCTTTCCATGGCATGCACAGCTTCTCATATTACCCCAGAGCTGCAGCAGCAAGAACCAGGCTCTGCACAACATGCAAAGTGCTTGCTGGTATGGCAGGTTTCTGAGAAACCCATTGAGCCAGCAAGCTTTTTTTGGATAGCTCAAATGCTGAATTCTTCTAGAGCAATTTAAATAGTGCTAGTGGCCAAAGACCCTTGGATACTCCACAAAATTCATTCTTTATAATGATCTGTTTAATACAGAGAAGAAAAAGATTTTCAAACTTGAATCTTGTTTGGGAGGTTACTGGGGTGTCTGCCTATATAGCTCTCCTTTCTACAAATAACTTGTAATGGGCTTACTAAACATCCATATTGAAAAATAGATAGGAAATAGAAGGTTAAAAGCAACAGGTAAAACCAAAGACAAGGTCCTAAATTCCACTGAATGGAAGAGGATGAACTTCACTAGTTGGAGGATTTGGGTCTGGTGCCAGCTGGCATGAAGATCTTCACTTCAAAGTCAAGGGTGTTCAAGTCAAAGGTGTGTACATGTGCAGTGATACAAAGCAGTGTATCATTTACTCTCCTTGAGAATTGACTACAGTCCATCCTTGCCCAATATGGCACCCTCCGGTGCAGAATTATGGAAGCTGCATTTCAGCACAGCTTTAGCCCAATATAGAGTAGAAGGGAATTCCCTTTGCTTGTTCTTGTGATATCATTTTCACACAATTGCTTCACATAGGAACACGTGAATACAGCTCAAATGCACCCTCCATTTTAGATAGAATTCAGTTTCCGTTTCGCTCCGTGGCAAGCAGTGAGATACAAGAGAAATGATTTGTTTTCCAAAATATAGCCAAGTTCCTTTCCCTATCACAAATACAAAATCATACGCTATAATTATATTGCAAACTTGAATTAAGACAGTGGAGGAGGAGAGTTTTTCCAAATGTTGTACTGGCCACAATAAATTTAAATAAATAAATTGCCAGTTGAATAAACACTGATACTATACATTTAAGACATACGGCTGAATGAAGCCAGCCAATATTATTAAGTGCACAACTGTTTGGACAGGCAAGTGAGTCATCAAAATAATCCATGAGCTTGTTGTTCAGTGGCATTTTTCCCACACCCAAGAAATGCTTTCACATCTGGCCTGGGGGAGGACGGTTAAGGGTGGCTTCTCTCAATTCTGTGTTGTTGTTGTTGGGGTGTGTGTGTGTATGTTTTAAGGAAACAAAATAAAATTCTACAGCTTAGTCAGATGGCATCAGTGAATTTATATAACTAGGTCATGGCAGCACATATAAACAGACACTCAGTAAAACTTATGAGTGACCTCAGTACATTGAGAATGGATGGTATAAAATATTATAATCTTTCCTGAGAGCTTGCCTGGGATTTAAGATGGCCAAAAAGACCCATTTTCTGCCCCACCAATATCTGAAACATATTCACCAGGAATGTGAGACTGGGTCACCTTGGTGGCTGCTGCCAAGCTATGGAAATTCTTGCCAAAAGAGATTTGCTTAGCCCATCTTTGGTGGCTAGGGAAGCTGGTAGTGGTAGGACTTCTTGTGTCTAAACATGCATACAATTATGCCCTGATTTGCTAAATGCCTTCCTGGGGGGAAATGGTTTTGCCTGCTAGTTAAAAGATATGGTATGTTTCTGTTTCTTAGATGGGCTGAACAATGTCCAAACAGTGAACTTAACATGATACCCTGATAAGTAAAACTGAATCATACATAACTGGCTTTTTAAACAGTTTGGTTGTTTAAAATTATGAACTCGGAAGGGAGAATGAGATTCACCAACTCCTCTGGCAATTGAAATTTGATAAGCCACCATCTATAGAAGAATATAAGAGCATAAGAAGAACCATGCTGGCTCAAACTAAGCACTCATCTAGTCCAGCATTCTGTCCACAGACTTGCAAACCAGCAACTGGTGTATATAGACACACTGCCTGTGATACCAGAGGTGGCATATAGCCATCAGGAGTAGTAGTCATTCTTCCCTGTTAATTTGTCCAATTCCCCCTTTAAAACTAGATCTCAGAAAAGTGAATTCCAGAATGCAAAGAAGTACTTCCTTTGATATGGCCTGAATCTCCCATCTATTGCCTTTAAAAAACTGTAACAATAATAAAGGGTTACAAGCTCACTTTTTAGCATGAGGTGCTCACAAAGTTAAAACCTGCTTGGAACCTAGGTACTTTAACTCATTGCACAGAATTCATGGAACTGGGAATGCACTCTTCTTTTTTCAGGCAAATCCTCATTCTGCCTGTTTGGTATCATACCCACTGCAACTGAGTTCCACCATTATCCTTCAGATTTAAAGCTGCCACCGCAGATCTGTTCCTCCGGCGACAGCAGACTCACTTGTCTTCACAATTCTTCACATCTGACAATTTCAAGAAAGAAGGGAGATTGGTTTTTGATAACACTGTCAAGCATCAGTTTGACTAATTGGGACAGTGAACACTGGGAATGTGCTTGCATGTCCCGGACATGCCAGTTGCTTTTTAATAATTAGGGACCGCATTACCACTCAATGCACAGAATTTTCAACAAGGATCTTGAAGCTGCAACCCACCCACTACCTTTTCTTCATTGCTCATCGACTGAAGATACAAAATAAGACATCAGTGCATAACAAAAAGGGAAGCCAATGTGCTGAGGTGAACTTCCTTATTCAACACTCTAGAGACTGGTTCCAGTGATAGATTATAGTGGCAGAAAGCATTTCCACTTGCACAAGCAAGGTGCCCAGTGTGAGAGCCAGTGTGGTATGGTGGAGTGTTGGATTGTAGTCCTGAGAGGTGAGATATAAATGCACTGCAACAACAACACCAAACTATAGTTTCCTGAGCCCCTTGAAACACTGCACCAGAAGGTTTGGAAGGTTCCGCAGAACTGCATGAGATATGGGGTGGAGAGCTTTAGCAAAAGGGAGAATTGGTAGAAGTTGGGGGTCCCAACTTGGATAGCAGGAAGTGCTTTCTGCTAGCACAAATCCACCACCAGATATAAGGCCATGTTTTCCACGGGAGAAAGGGTTTACAAAAAGCAAAGCAAGTGAGTTCTAATACGATTCCATGCTCCATTGAGAGATTAGTTCAAAACTCTAGCTACACAGGATTATTACGAAATGTTTCCTTGATTTATTTTTTAATGTTTATTTGACACAAAATTGTGAAATCCTGCAGTCAGCTTAGCTATTGAAATGTCACTTCACAAGATGAAAGGTCACTTTGAGACGACATCAGGATACGGTGGCAAGGGGAAGGGGTTTGAGTTTATGTTGTGGCCACTTTGCATGTTTTGGAAAGTGCCGAAAAGGACATGAAAATCAGTTATGCTTCCTCTTCTAACAGAGTCATATGCAGAAAGAGCAACCTGCCCAACTCTCCATGGAAAGAGGTGACTAAACTGGGACTGGTTCACACGTGCCACTCACTTGCCCCTTTCCTTTTTGATGTTTTCTTGACAATGTATCAAGCCTCAAGGTAAGCCAAGGAATTAATTTAAAAGCCCCATTTTAGTGGGGAATTATCTAGAAATTCAAAGTAATATATTAATGACAATGGTCAAGTTATTTTGTGATAAACTGTTATCAATAAATATCTCAGGAAGATAGCTTTTCCACTTCTTTAACATAGCTTTTCCTACTATCATAGCCTGATCCTTCTCTTCCTTGTAATGTTACTCTCCAAACTCTTTTCCTCATTGCCAGTCCTGGAACTGTTTGGTATATTGTTGATATAACCTGTTTAATCTCAAGCTATTCTCAAGTTATGATTGCCCCAGATTTTGTTTCCTTTTCTCTTTCAGAATTTATTTTACTTAGTCCATAAAAAGCAAGATATGTACCAAAATGCTGTAGTATCAGGTAGTCTTGTTTAGGATTCTAGCGAGCTATCCATGACCTTTTCCAGAACACTCCATTCCTTTTCCCCTCTATGGTTTCTGATCTCTCCACAAAAAGTCATCCAGAAGTCTATGATCACTGGACATATGCAGTCCTCATTAGGTTGTTTTGGCTCCCTCCCCTATTATGATTTGTTTTCCCCTAAGATTGTTTGTCCTTCTCCATAGCTTGGAGTTTCTGCAAGTCTTCTTGTGCCTGGATTGTGTAGTTTTGGCTATTTATGGATCTCAGAGAATGCAGACTCCAAAGCCAGGGAGCTACCACAGAAAAGGCCCTTCTCTGGGTAGCCATTCTTCTAACTTCCTTTAGAGAGGGCTTTCAAAGAAGATCTTAGAGTTTGGGCAATCTGTAAAAGCACCTGCTGCTTCTCTCACTTTGGCCAGCAAAGGACAGGGGAGAATATTGAGATGTGAGCTCTCTGCCTATAGAATGTCAGCCCCTTAGGATAGTACTCTAGGCACCTTTCTCAAAAAAGTGTTGTGCCAACTTACAACAAAATTAAAACGCACATTTCAATGAACTAAAACAATTAGCTGTATCATATTAAAATACAAACTAGACAATATGGCATTAGAAACCACATTAGTTTAAACAAATAAAAGCATCTGGTGGGAGATTTCATGATGACAGTTAAGCATAAGAAGGGGCTTACCTCTTCCCTCCCCAGCTGTAATTCCAATGAAGATCACCCCACACCAGGAGCTATTAGGGGGAAAGTTCCTAATAGTGCTTTCTTCCCAAGCTTTTCTTCAAAAGACACATGAGGGTAATGATCAATGGTACTGTGGCAAGGAAGGGAAAGATTGCACTAACCTACCTGATGCATTTTGGTCCCAGTTCAAGTCAGGAGGCCATTCTTACTATTACATTTAGAAGTCCTTATGCGTTTAGCACTACATCTAGTCTGGACCATAGCAAAGGCAATAAAATGAGTGTTTCTTTTTAAAGCCTGGGCCAATAGAACACTGGATTGTGTTGGCAGGATTGTAATGTGGTGATTACTATCTGTATGCAAATGTATTTGTATTCTCAGCATAGATGTTAATGAAAATATAATTGGGAAAACACAACCAAGTTAAAAAGGTGAATAAGGTAATGAAGTTCCTGCCACAGGGTTAATATGATAAAGACCTCACTGTAATATACAGTACACACTTTCTTTAAAAGCTTTTGGGAGAATTAAGTCCCCAGAAAGTTCAATTCTCCACTGCATTGGCCATCATGGTTCACTTGGGAAAGGTTGCAAACTTGCTGACATTTGCATTCTAGCAGCTTACCATCCAAAAACATACTTGAAAGCTAATGCAGAACAAAGGCATGTATAAATATGCTGAAACAATGCCTTCCATGGCTTAATTCAGCTTTCCTACACTGATAGGTCCAGAGGATTCTAATATAGCACACGAAGAAGGAATGGCAAACAAGAGAAGGGAAATATATTTCCAGACCTCTGCTAACAATCTGTCCTTCAAAATTTAGGCCAGCCTATTCAATGTGACAGCCTAAAGTTATACACCTCTATCTATAATCAGCCAACTCAAGAAATGACCTAATTTTTAAAAGTCTTCAGTTTCAAGGCAAGAAGATTTGGAAGTGTTCGGCAGCTCTTCAAATCGCATCTCTTGTAAGTGTATCTGCATTGGGATATAGGTCCCAGACCTGGAAAATGTCAAGTAATACGCAGAAGATGGTGCATCAAAGTATCAACAGAGTACTTTTTCACTGGAGAAATAAGAGAATTTTGTTTTGCTTGCCAAACATATGTGAGTGTGCCCCATTCAAAGCCTCAGACATAAGCACAACCATGAGCACATCTTCATCAAAAATGCTGGCAAATAATTGAATGTGGGCCCACAGTCATCTAGTTCCCTGCTTGATTTGAATGAATTGCCTAAATTTCACAAATTTCCTCAGTAAACTGAATCAGCCCTATTTCAGTCTAAGGAGGTTTTGTTTGCAAATCACAGAAAAATTGTGCAAATCTTCTGCTCAATTACTGATCAAGTTGCACAAGTTTTCCATTTGCAGAAAATGATTTGCAATCACAAATGGGAAAGAGAATTGGGTACGAGATGAGTGCCAAGACAACGTTTAGAGAACCCTAGGGATTCTGAAGATTGTTCACCCATCTCTTATTACTACATATATCCTACAATCTCTTCCTACATATATCTAACCCATATATGAGCCTTAGTTCCTCCCCTATTAGAAATTAAATTCACTAATTACCTTTTAAAAGGGCATACAGTTGAAATGGACCAAAAATCATAAAATTGAATCCGCTGCCCAAAAGCTGAATTGTCCAATAGTAGGACCAAATGACCAAATGGCCAAACTGGAACTCTACAATGTCATGTGCCCACACACACACACACACCCCCAACTGGTTCTTTCCCATAGATTTTTAAGCATTCTAAAGAAAGGCTGTCAGTCAGACAATGTGGAATGTCTCTCAGGATATCTGAAAACAATTTTCTTATGAATGAAATAGGGACAGAGAGACACATTAACCACAGTTCGGTTAAAAATTGTCAGGGAGCAAGATAAAATTGCTTCCTGGGCCACTAGTTGGTGTAATTAAGTACTTAATTGATCGCGTAAAGCAAAATGGTTAGTCAACTAAAAATTTTCCAGCATTGGATAGTGCTAATATCAATATTCTGAGATATAGAGGAACTTTTTCTTCCATTAAATCACCCAGTTTTACATTTACTCTTGATATTTATTTTGCTATTATCTTCTGCTTATCTATTCAATTCATACCCTACCTTTCCTCCAAGAAAATAGTTCTCAGAGTAGCTGGCAATCATACACATGATGAAACTAATACATGGGCAGTACAGTCCTATGACTCCTAGACACACACTAGAGGGTCAAAGTATTTTTCAGGGTTTCAGCTCCCATGTTGAAAAGCAGTTGCAACATCAGAGCTGGGACCACAGAGAAGGGATGTAAGGAGGTGGGGGTGGAAAGGGGACCAGTGCTTTCCTTCCCATTCTGAAGCATAGCAGTTAGGCAGCTGAACTTACCTGTCTAGTTTCTTCAAGGATGGGAGGAATGCAGAGGAAATCTTCACCTCCACCCTTCTTCTGTCCTGCACAAGATGCCCATAATCCTCTGAGCTCGGAGGCTTATAGGTGCCCCAAAAGGACTGTGCTCTAAAGGTCATTTAAAAATACACCAAGAATTAATAAATAAAACATCAACATCCCCATGGATCATTTTAGGAACTTACATGTTGTATGCAAAATGGAAATTTTTAGGTAGGTTGCTATCTTCTAGCCTCTTAAAATTTCAGAGCTAAAAGCTAACATCTTTAGGTTAACACAGACTGTAATATCTCCACATGTGAGCTCGCATTATTATGATGTGTAAATATTGTAGTTTGAACATCTGTGCATATAGAGAGTGAATTTCTAGTTTGTGAATACGTGCAGATCAGTGACTTGTCAGAGGGAGTCTGTGATCTCTGCTGGATCCATGAACACACTTGTAAATATTGCAAGACCAAATACAAGACATGGAAAATTGGGGTGGGGGAGGGAATCGAGCCATTGTTTTCTTTACAAAAGCTGTTTAATCAGCCTGTCATCATTTTACTTAGATGACATTAGCAAGGCAACAACTGCACAAACCTTTGCATCAAATGCTTCTGAATTCATAAGTGCCTATGTTTTGCATCTTCACCTCTTAAAGAGAGCAATATCTCATCTGGAAAATATATGTATTCTCCTTCTAAACATTTATATACTTTCTGTCAACACTAATAATAATAAAAGGTAGCATTTAAATTATCTGTTAAAATAATGCACCAGTTCATCAAAGTAGTTTTTTCATAGTTATGAGAGGGTGAATAACTTCCATCTTCTCTAGTGTCAACATTGTTCTTGTAGTGTCTTTGAGGTCTCAGACTGTATAGCAAACATACAACAAAAGCATATTAGTGGACAGCAGGAACGAGTTCCTGTCACATAGATGAGGACTGGATAGAAGTGCTTTCTTTGCCTCTTCTTCTCTCTACTATTTTCATACCATACCATAGGGTGGTCTATGATAGAGTCCCTTGCACCACTCCATGGGGAACATGAGAACTACATCTCAACTATTGGCAGCAATTGGACACCTGGCCATTCACATATTTCCAAGTTGGCTCCTAGGATTCACCACAATCATACATTCTATGTTAGTTTCCTATCCTGTATCCTTCATAGTTATCTGATTCTTCTTTCTACCCAAGATGACTTCTGGTTTTCCATCCTGACCTGTCTCTAGATTTTACCTCTATTCATGACTTGGACCACTTGGATGGATCATGGATGAGGCAGTTCAGGAGACTCTATTATGGAGATGAGAAATTTCACAGATGTTTTCTTGTACCCTTCTTGTATCTCTGGGGTAGGGATTATGCATCAAGCTCAAAAAACTGTGCCAGGATTCCCAATTTGAACAGCAACTCTTTGATATCCTTGCTGAAACCTGAGCTTTGAAGATCCAACATAGACACCTGTATGGACCCAATTCCATCCACATCTGTTGTGCAAGAATTAAGTATCCATTTGTCATTAAGAATATCTGGCAAAATGTTTTTTTAAGATTTCCCAAAAAAGCATCTCCCAAAGCTTTTGGCTGCATTGGAGCATATTCCCCCACTGTTATTCATTTTTAAAGAAGCAAATCCAGCTCCGTAATATCTTCAGTGTCTGTGCAGAATTTTCAGCATGATGATCATATTCGATCACTTTATTAAATGTGAAGATGTATTTTAGTAATATATGAAGCAGAAAAGTAGGTGGTGCATTTTTCTATGTCACAATTTACCTCCAAATGGTTTTCTGTTTCATTAGCTTCAATGTAGGGCTGCTGAAAATAAATGATAAACTATTACCCAGATGATATTTTCAAGTAAAAGTGGAAAGTACCAGCCCATCTGACTGCCCCATGTGTTTATTGATGGGTCTAAAGCACACCAAACTCAGTTCTGATCATTCCATTAAAAAAACTTTAGAGAAGCTGCTTGGGTTATTTATGTTATAAAAAAGAGAGGCCACAAAAAGTTTGACTCGAATCTTTGATTTTCCGCAGTCTGAACTAGATGTGTGTTGTTTATCCCACCACTGACCCTTTCCAGTGGATTTCAATGATGTTGGTTCAGACAAGCAATTGGCAGCATCAGTAAGAAGACCACCAATGCGTTCTCTTACATCCTTGACTGTTATTTTCATTTATATTGCATTTTAATAAAGTATTTCATTGCTTCAAAAGGGTATTTCTTTTAAAAACCCTATTAAAAACCCTGATGAGAGAGATCTTAGTTCAACACAATTCATTTTATTATTCCTGTGGTCACACCATGGCTCATTCTTTGTTACTCTTTGAGCAAGAAACCCTTATTATTTGCTTTTCTTACACCACAAAATGCCAGGGATACTGATGGTCAGACAGCTGATAGATATAGAAATTCTTGATATGTATTTAACATCTTATTCACCCATTTTTTAAAATCTGAGTAGGTTTTAATATGGGTTTTATATATTGGATACTATGCTTCATTTTATTCTGTTTTTATTGTAAGACCATCCTGAGACTGTGGTAGTCGGATGATATACAAAAGCTTTAAATAAATAAATATACAAAAGCTTTAAATAAATAAATAAATAAATAAATAAATAGGTGCACTGTGCAAATTTAGACCAAAAAACACCCTCCAAATCCCAGCATGCCCCAGCCAGATATGGTAGGTGCTATCGCCCTATTTTCAGTCCAAACTGGCATAAGATTACACTTTTAATGCCTATTATAGTTAACGTAGACAGGGCAGATCTGTTACAAGGGTCCATGTTGTCATGACTTGGACCATTCTTCTATCAATCCATACTTCAACACAGCAAAAGTCCTTATCTTGACTGTTTTTTCCCCATCAGTGTAAACCTCTGTAATCACCTCTTCACATCTAGCTGCAAAAATAATGTATCCTTTCTTCCCCTTGAAGACAAGAGTGCTGAATCATATTAGGTGGGCTCAGGTGCCTGTACAAGGTCCTCTGTGGGCCAGATGCCACTCAATGGGCAAGGTCACGTGACCAAGAATACCGTTGCTCCATCATTTTCTCTTCCTCCATGCTGAGAAAGGCATAGAGTTCTGTGCCTTTCAAGTCTCTGTCTTCGTGCTGCATGCATAATCCCCATGTGGGCATGACCTGCCATACAACGCCGCCTCGTTGGCACTGGGAAGAGTGGCTGTGCCGAGCCAACACTCCATCGTCCACATCTGCACTGTTATTCCCAAACTAAGATTGGCGATAACTGTGGGGATTCCTCTAGAGAAGACGCCTCCAGGAGACTCAGAGGGGCAGAACCTCCACAGGCCAGATTAGGTCTGGGGCACATCCCTGCCATAAGCACTTTGCTTCTAAAGTGGGACCTTGGTAAGACGCTTGCTGTAAGCAGAAGGTTATGCCATCCCCTCCTCAAGGGCCCTCCCTGTTCCATCTGCCTCTGTCCTGGCTGAGAGCTGGCCCATGGAATGGTGTCCCGCAGGGTCAGTCCTAACATTAGGCAAAGTGAGACAGTCTCCCAAACTGGCAGCTGCTGGGGTATGAGAGAGAAGATGTGGCGTGTTCAGCCAGTAGATCCCTCTGCTGAAGCTAGCCTGCTGCCCAGAGGTGTAGGGATAGCATTCTGTTCCCAATGTTAAGCAAGCTTCAGCTGCCACTCCAGGCAGCTTCTGTACATGGTCTGGGGACACAGGAGGAACACCATTTTGTCCTTCATCACTGGTAGGAAAAATGCATCTTGGGTTGATCTGTTTACAAAAACTGCATAAATAACCAAAATATCACACCATTTCAGAAGCATACATATAATATAAATAAAATAATTACTGTAACTATCATTTAAATATGAATGAACAGGAGAAAGAACTTGGAAATTCAGGCATGACATACAGCAATTCACAGCTGGGACTGAATAATAATATCTCATATCTTTTTTTCCAAAGTTATCAATATGATATCCAGAGATAAAATAAATTTGCAGCCCAAAATTCTACTTCAAACGCCCCTCTACAGATTTGGATGTTGCACATATTCGCTAAATGTTTGAGTATTCAATAAATGTGTGGTACTGTATGCCAACACTTCATTGTGAAATAATACTGACACTTGACAATGACTGCAAATTGACATGTAATCTAACTCAGCTTTTCTGTTTTTCTTTTTTGCCAAATTGCTTTGAAGTAGATACAGATTTGTGTTTTTTAAATATCACAGGAAGGACGTCAGTCATTCAATCACATGTACCCACACCTTCAGTAATAATGAACGATGCACTGTAGTGAGTAACCGGCTGTTCAGAACGGATTAGAACCAGAAGCCCCTTCTTTTTCATTTTGCCTTTGCCACAGATGTGCTCCCCCAATTTCTCTCCTATGAATTTCTGCAGTGTGGGGGAACAGGGAGTAAAAATGCACTTTTTCCCTTGCATACCTATGATATATCCAAGGCAAATAGTGAACATCCATATACAAGCACAATGCTGAACCTGGTGGTCAGCATCCAATGTGTGTAGACTCAGATAAAAGTCATTTCTTGGATTTTAATTTCCACTTTGCATAAGAGAGAGGTTGCCAGGACTTATGGCCTTAGCAAGCCATAGTCTCAGAGCTTCAGGTCCCTTCTCTTGGTGCAATGACCTGTCCATATTTTGTTACAGAGATTATAACAAAATAATATATATGAGGTGCTTTGACCATTCTAGAATAACTACATGTTTTATTATTACTAAAATTGGATGTTTTAGACAAATTCAGAAGATCATTTCAACAAGAAATAATAAATTCAGAGAAACTGATACCTAGGTTTCAAATGGACTGCATTCTTCCCTAAGTTAAAAATCTGTATTCCCCCACAGACACACAAGTGCAAATGAAGAGTATTTTACAGTTTTTCCTGTCCTCAGTCTGTCCGAAGATACCACATTCTGTTTAAACAGAAAGCTGTTTGTATGTAAGAAAACATTTGTTAGCCATTTTCAGCAGAAGCACCTGACCTAAAGCACCATTCATGTGTATGTAAAAAAACCCTAGAGTAATCCAAGTTAAATTGACTTGCTTTCTGATCATCTGGAAATGTAGGAATATCACATGAATCTGATATTCTTTATGGTTACTATCAGTATATTCATCTAGAATAGGACCCATGTTAACAAATATATGGACATTTATGCTTTGCCGGGAGAGAGAGAGAGAGAGAGAGAGAGAGAGAGAGAGAGAGAGAGAGAGAGACTTTCTGTCATCTTAAGGTGGCACTCTAGCCCAATGGCCATACAGGCAAGTTCACATATGCATGTTGATTACAAGGTCAAGTGAACACCTACACATTTGAAACTGACATCACAGAGCAAGTGCCACGCATGAGAAAATTCTGCAGACTTTATTCAACATCAGTACAGGCACAAGACTTTTTAGTGGATGAAGATCACACATACACTTACCTGTTGCAATTGGTCCAGAATTCCTAGATGTGCGTGTTTAAAGAAATAAATGTGTGCATTTTTGACATCCACATATCATATGTCTTTTGAGGGAAACACTAGAGTAATATAGATGCTTCCAAAAGCAATTATGCATAATTGGTGGCACTGATTAGTGTATCCACCTGCATATAGAATCATAGAGTTGGAAAGGGCCTATAAGGTCATCAGGTCCAACCCCCTGCTCAGTGCAGGACCCCAACAGACGTCTGCCAAACTGCCTCTTGAATGCCTCCAGTGTGGAAGAGCCCTCAACCTCCCTAGGTAACTGGTTGCATTGCCATACCATTGTAACAGTTAGGAAGTTTTTCCTCATGTCCAGTGGGATCTGGCTTCCTATAACTTGAGCCCATTATTCCATGTCCTGTACTCTGGGATGATAAGGAAGAGATCCTGGCCCTCTTCTGTGTGACAGCCTTTCAAATATTTGAAAAGTTCTATCATATCATATCACCCCTCTCTTCTCCAGTCCAAACAGGCCCAGTTCTTTCACTCTTCCCTCATAGGACTTTGTTTCCAGACCTTTGATCATCCTCGTCACTCTCCTTTGAACCCCTTCCAGCTGGTCAACATCCTTTCCGAAGAATGCTGTCCGGAACTGGAAGCAATACTCAAGTTGGAACCTCACTAGTGTCAAGTAGTGGGGAGCCAGTACCTCACTTGATTTAGGAGTGACACTTCTATTAATGCAGTCCAAATTATCTTTTCTTTTTCTTTTCTTTTCTTTTTTTTTGCAGCCACATTACATGGTTGACTCATATTCAGATTCTTCTCACTTGTAAAATTGTTCAGCCAACTATCCTCCATATTGAACCTGTGCATTTGGTTCCTTTTTCCTAGATGTAGAACTTGGCATTCATCTGTTGCCTACTGAATTTCATTCTGTCATTTTCTGCTCAGTGCTCTAGCCTATTATATCACTTTGATTTTTTCCTGTCCTCTGGGGTATTAGCTATCCCACCCAATTTGGTGTCATCTGAACCTTGATCAGCATTCCTTGCACTTCTTTGTCCAAGACATTAATAAAAATGTCAAGCACTGGGCCCAGGACTGAGCCCTGTGGTACCCTGATCTTTACCACTTCCCTCTCTAGGAAGGTGCAATGGAGAAGCACTCTTTGCATCTAATTCTTCAAATCACTTTGAGTAAATCAACCTGTTTTATCACTTCCAAGATCAGGGCTCAAGGGTTTGCAAATGAAATATCTTTCTTACTACTGGTGTTGTAGGGGTGTTTAAATGCAAAACGGCTTGTGCTCAGAATTGTTTCAATCAGGGTTGGGCAAATAGTTCTGTAACTGTTGCTCTAAGTTATAGGGAGAGAGATAACTGAGTGGTAGAGCACCTGATTTGTCTGCAAAAGATCCCAGGTTCAGTTCCTGGTACACTCAGGTGGGGCTGGAAGAAGTCCTGCCTGAAACCCTGCCGAGCCAGTACGGCTAGTCAGTATCAGCAATAGAGAGCTGGCTGGACCAAGGTTCCAATGCAGAAAGGGCAGTTCTGTTCCTGTGTAGGAGAGTTGAAAACTTGTAAAGCGTGGAATGGCAGTCAGGGATGGGAGAGAAGAGAAATGTTCACTGTGTGTGCTTTACAACTGAAGTAATAAACATGGACGTCTTGAGAAGTCCCCGTAAGACTAGCTGCACCACTGCAGACAACTAGTCTACCCGCAGAACTAGCCACCAGTCCTGCAATATGCTGCCATGCAATCGTATTGCAAATATAGTATTCTACTTTTCTAAAATGTTAAAGATTCTGGAAAATAGAACTTGTGCAACTGAACTAGTCCAGATGAGGCACTGTTCAAGAGTGATGGATTTCTTTGTTGATCTTTGATAGTATAGCTATGCATCCACACAGCCCTTCCTCATGTATGCACACAATGAAACTTTCAATATCATTTACATTACTGAGAAACCTTCTTGGCAATTTTGGCCAAAGACATCGGTGGAATGTACTGGTGGGGCTCAAATATAATCGAGAGAGGAGGGAAGCATTATCATATTTTCTCTCTCTCTCTCTCTCTGAAAGAAAAGTTCAACAACCTCTTGATATTCTGTGAATACATGGCTTGCAAGTCTATTGGCCTATCACCTAAAGCTGAAATGGAAAAGGGTGAATATGAATAACAGACTTAAATTAAAACAGGAACAGTATTTTCAGAGGGCTGGCTCATTTTAGTAAGTCCAGCTTTGGTGTGCTGGATGCATCTTTGTCTTACATGTTATGGAAGATAGAAGATGGTAGGAAAAAATTGAATTCTAGGGTGAAAGGAATTTGGGGCAAAACACAGGAGTGTTAGCCCCCTCCTAATGTAGCCTCTCAGAATGGATAATAATATAAACATTCATCCATTAGAAAAAAAAAACCTCTAGCCTTTACTGCCCCCATTAAATACATTGGCAGTCTTATTAAAATACAAGTCAGATTTGTGTTTAATGATCTTGAAAGGAAAGTAATTGCTTGAGTATTACCATTCAAATGTTCTTACGGGGGCATATAATATTTACTGTCTAAGCTCTATTTTTGAATGCTATAGACTCCTGCAGATTCTACCCCCCACCCCATCTATTTTTCAAGAAAACCAGGAAGACAACAGTGAGGGCATCTGGATGCTCAGCTAACCACTTCATGTACAGGGACCTTTAAAATAGAACATGGAAAATGCATTTTAAAAATGTAAAGTACTTTACAATACAATTAAAATAAAAATAATGGCAGTCATTATATACTGCAGGAAACAAATTTGAGGTTAGAGCATAGGTCAGTGGTAAGACACATGTACTACATGTGGAAGGTGTCAGATTCACTAGTTAAAAGTCAAGGGATCAGGAAAGCCACAATCTGAAACCCAGGAGAATGGATGCCCTGGACCCTTTCCCTGGCCCTACTTCCTGTCCACAAACTGCCAATGATTATTCCTTTTTCCTGGCTTCAACATAGTTTTGTAGTTTTCTTCCTCATTCTAAAAGGTTTTGTTATTAAAAAGAACTTTATGCTAAAATATGCTGGCATTTGGGGTGAGTTACCCCTTATCCTTTCTCTTCAGCCTAATCCTCCACTGAAATGGGACCACCAAGAGATAAACCAAAATGGAATTTGGCTTCTTGAGTTAAAAGAGATTCTGCATCCCTGGACTGGACAACACTTGGCAGAGCAAGCCCTGTCATTAGGCAAAGTGAATAAGCCGCCATAGACAGGGGGATGGCTGCAAGAGGTAGGCTGGCCATGTGTCCTCTTTTATAAAGGATACACCCTTGTTTGAAGGACTCTGCAGTCCAAGTCTGCTTTGAAGGGCTGGATCTTAAAACTATCCATCAATAATACCTGGATAACAGACTGAACAAGGCACATTCGTCCTCTTCCATGTTTTGTAGAAATACCATGTTGCTAATTCATTCTAAATATCTGTCATTTATTTATGACAGTTGGCTGCAGCTCTCTGAGCAGTTCAGAAAATGTATACAAATAAATTTAAATATGTGACTATTATACAAATCAGCATCCTCTTTTTGCATAATGTATACCCTTGTTTGGTGGTTCATAAAAGGCTCAGGATTCCTTCCTCACCTGCTTCACATTCTACATTTGCTGTATCTCTGTAGAAGTCAATAAAAGCTGTGCTTGCATTGTGACACATTTTATAGAAAAGTAGTCATATGGTCTTTGATGTAAAAGAGAAGCGTTATCCCTTATTCACTTAATTTTAATTAGTTTTCACTGTTTGAAAGTTGCCTTTTACCAAAATAATCAGGCCAGCAGTTCATTTAGTTCAATATAGTCCACACTGCCCCGGGCTTCAGGTAGGCATTCTCCCCAGCCATACCTGAGGATAGCAGAGACTGGTCACAGGCATGCAAAGCATGTATTGTACCATTGATTTATGGTCTTCCAAAAATTCTTGAAGGTGTCAGAATACTTCCCGCCTTGCTCTATGTGCAAAAACAACTTCTCTGGGATTTTGACTGCTGGGAAATAGAATTTCTTTCCAGAGAGATTCATCAGGCCCATCTGTATTACTGTTCTTAGGAGATTAGTCGACACATTTGTTGGTCCTCCCTGGCTTTCAGAGAGTATAGACCATAAATAGGGACCGCTGCTAATGATTTAGATTAATGTTTTTAAATGAGAGTGTGTGATGTGTGTTTTTAAATGAGAATCTCTATGTCTGTTGCATAAGCCACTTAGGATGCAATCTTCTGCATGCTCAAACAGAAAAATATCCTACAATTCCCAGTTTTTGCCAGCCAGCCATGCTTACTGTGGAATGCTAAGACTTAGAGCACTTCTTTTGTCTAAACATGCATAGGATTGCCCCCTTAGGGAACTTTTTGTCAAAAAGTAGTCCTTAAAATCAAATACAAATATATCAGTTAACCCACAAACTAGTTTTCATTCCAGGCAACAAGAAATTAATCAAGCCTAATCATCTATATCAGGAAGCATATTCAAATGTCATGTGGGATTTAGCTAAATATCATGTGGCAATGTAGAAGGGGTGAAGACACACCATGTACCACTGTTTGTCCTGGCAGTGTGGAATCCTTTGACCATCTAATCCAACCTCTGTGCTTCAAGCACCTGATCCACATGCATGTTGCCAGCAAATCTAATGTTTTATATGACCACTTTTAAAAGTTTTAAAAGGTTAACATTTTAAATTGTGTCCAGTTAAACTGTAAATCACCTTGGCTACCCTATTTGGGCAAAAGGGCATCATATACATTTATAAGTAAAATAATAAAATAAACAACCTGTTCTGAATGGTCTTTCTTCCCAAAGGAAATTAAAATCCAAACCCTGCTTTCTCTCCCTCTGCTTTTCCTCTCTCTTTGCTTCTCTCCCTCTCTCTCCTTCTCCCTCTCTCTCTCTCTACCCCCCATCTCAATTATATTTATGTCTATGTAGATTTTCTACATTGTGAATTAGTGCAAAAAGCTGATGTTAGTAGAATTAGCCATAATAGTATCCCTTTAAATCTTCCATGCTCAGAAAGTCAAAAATAAACAATGCTCATGGCAACCAGGAAGCCATTCCAGAAAGAAAGAGAGACGACAGACAGACGGAAGGAAGGACAGACAGATGGACTACAGAAACTGCTCAAAATGCCAATTTGTAGTACACCTATTTTTAAAAAATACCTACCCATTTGCCTCTAGCAAAAGCCTAGCATTCAGAAAACAAGCAAGAAACCCTTTTGCTGAAAAGGAGATAAATGATCTGGCAAAGCTTTACTTGTTTAATTTCTGCATATCAAACTGCCATTAGTGGCATAGGAACAGGACCAGAAAACTAAGTGGCAACCCTAACCCTTATCCCCATCATATTAATATGATGATTAACTTAGATGGATTCCCTAAACAGATTTCAGAAGAGCTAGGTGATCTGAGAAAGAAAATACCCCATTGCCATGAGATTTGAGTCGGGGGAGATAGTTAGTTTGAAGCAGTTTTAGCTTTATTATTACTGCTCCAGCCTGCTGTCATTCTAGCATCATGACCAACTGGTGGTGCTAATGCTTCATTGGATGGGAGGGGAGAATTCAGTTCATTACTTCTTGCTAGTGCATATATACATGCATTACACAGACCTTCCATAAGTTACAATGCCATTTCCACAATGCCTTCCAATTAAAGGATTCTGCAGTTAAAAAGGTAGTTCGTGCCTCTTTATTTCACATTTTTATTTGGCAATGTATGCTTATTAAGTATCAGCCATAGTCCATTGAGTCCTCTTTAAGATTCTCAAAATGTCCATAAACCAACAACTTTATTTATTTAACTTTGGCATGATGCTTCTTAGTCCATGGTGACATGTTTCTCAAAGATAAAGGTGTGAAAAATATTGTGAAGAAAATCATATGCATTTTATAAAGTTTCCACACACAATCAAATTTGTCTGCCAATGGTCATCAACAGAACATGAAGGATGCTGTTGCCTGCATAGGAGGAAGTGTGTGTAAAGTAGCCTAACTTTAGAAAGACAGACAGACAGAAAAGTTGAGAAGCTTAAGAAGCTGAGATCCTGAGCAGAGAACATGGCATTTCCCACTCAAAATCCTTCCTCAGCACTTTTTGTTTTCTTCTCCTTATTTGGTTCAAATTCATATTTCAAATATATTTGCCCCACACTCAAGCATATCTTTGTAGTCAAAAGGGCTAGAAACTTGTTTTTAAAAAAGAAAGAAAGCAATGAAAATTGAGCTGCTCAGGAGACAGGACTCTGTGGTTGCTGCCATTTTCAGGACACTGTTTGCTCTACAAATTCTCTCCCTCCTTCTCCCTTGCTTTCTTTGGCTGAAGTTTGACAATTAGTCATAAGGCCACCTACATGTCATGCTGGCAAATTTTAGCTGCACCATGTGACTTCAGATGCCATTAAAATAATAGACAGCAAGCAGCTCAATAATTTGATTGGAGAAGAACGGTGACAATAGAAGCAAAAATGGAAGAAATAAATAACTATAAAAATGTGATAAACAAACAGATATATAGGGAATTGGGGAAACTACCCAAGTGATGAAGATTATCTCCCTTGGGTAGGAAACAGCTGCTGTTTATGGTACTTGCATTTTTGCTACTCTTTCACAGCTGCTGATGACTAACTTCTCCAGGTTTCTCCTTTTTGCTAAAAAAAGAACCTCAGCTGAAATCAAATTTTGCAACCATTCAAAATTTGGCAGATGTCATAAACTGTCATAAATGCTGATAGTGGGGTACTAAAATTCAGGCTCCTTTTCATATTTGGGTTTCTTTCTACAGACTGTGCTGTTTACGGGGAGAGTTGCCCCTTCCCTGCCCTCCCCTTTTCAGAGCTCCTTATGTTCTTTCAAGAAGTGCACAGCAGCTAGAAATTCAGCAACTTCCAGGGCTGGCCCAAGTATTTAGCCTGATGTTATTGAGCGTGTTATGTTTTACTTTCTATTGAAGTATGTTAGCCTGATTGCTCTGAAAGCAGAGCAACTCACAAACTGGATGGATGGATGGAAGGATGAGCTATTTTGCCACCCAAGGTGAAGGACAGAATTGGTGCCTCCCCACTCTATACTCAAAAGGCAACCAAAGTGACAGCTGAATCATAGTTCAACACTGGTGACTATACCTGATGTGAAAAGCTCTAGGGTCATCGGGCAGGTTGACTCTGTTCAATAAATCACAATGCCACTTCCTACCCCTTAGGGCAGCCCCTCTCAAGTTGACTAACAGTAGGACAGCCCATTGCATATACCTACCAAGGAGAATTTCAGCAAATGACATAAGGGGAACCGTGCTGAATCAGACAAAATGCCTGTATTAGTAGCCCACCTGTATTAGTAGCCTACCAAAACCTATGGGAAGCACATTAGCAAGTCATGAGAACAGAAGCCCATTCCCAGTATTGTTCCCCAGTAGCCACTGCTGAGATCTATGCTGCCACTGATCCTAAAGGAAGTATTTAATCATCATGACTAGAACCCATAGAATTTCTGCTTCTGGCACACTGTTAAATGTACAGAGCCCATCTGGAATAAAGCATCCTATCCCAGGGACTCTTAAAGGGGGTGGAGTTCTCTGAAAGACAGCTTAAAGGACCTGGTCACATATTTAGTTCTTTTAAAGACCTGGATTTTGATTTGAGAGATGGGCCTTTTCCTTGAAGATTTTCATGGAGCACCAGAAAGCAGACAGAACTGGGACACTTTGCTTTCTGCAAGATATCGTCTTGCAATGGGTCAGGCAAAAAATGTAGAACAATTTTGGAACTTAAACATTAGGATATGATCTGTTTTTCTCTTTACTTCAGGAATGACTGAAGACTTTGCCATGGTGAGCTGTTGGGATACAGCAAAAATTGATCACTGGTTGTGTACCATTTTCCACCTATAGGCCAGTGAATATTTTTGTTTGCTTATACGTTTTACCTTAGAAACAAAGGTAAAAGAAACAATATTTTACAAAGAAATATGAATATTTATATAAATATCTTTATTTTTTCTGGTGCCAAAAATCAACTCTGTGCAAAGTTCTTTACAGACAGAGTGACCCAGTGGAAAACAGCCAAATTAGGAGGGGTTTTACCAAGTGCTTCCCTCCTTGGCTTTTGCAATCTTTCCAGAACTCCAGTCAGGCTGCCACCTGGTTGGCTTTTCCACCATCTGGGAAGTTTTGTTCAAATTCAGTTTTAGTGCTGTGCAACCAGTAATTTAAAACAAGAGTGTGCGCATATGATCCTTTTTCTTTTTCTTTGCCTTTGCAAGGGGATTGGTCCCCTTCTCCTTAACTTCTGATCTTCCTTGTTGCAACTCATTTCCCTTTCTGATATCCTTCTCCCTCCTTTTACTGCACTGCTGATGCCATGCCTGCCCTCTGGGACCTGGAGACTTTGGAGGGCTTGCCTTCCTGGCTGCTAACCCTGGCAGACGGGTTCCCACAGCTGTGCTTGCTATCTGCCATGAG
The DNA here is from genome assembly GCF_004798865.1 of Varanus komodoensis. Lineage (NCBI taxonomy): Eukaryota > Metazoa > Chordata > Lepidosauria > Squamata > Varanidae > Varanus > Varanus komodoensis. The sequence continues at coordinate 20,734,343 of NW_025335468.1, forward strand.
TCATGTCTAGAACCGCTTGGTTTCCTTTCTCAAGGACCACATGCTATTTGAGCAGGCCCATTTGCACTTAAACAGCACAACAACTAAGCTGTTGGAAGCAACCCTCCGTTCCTAAATCTGGGTCTGCTAAAGTTCCCAGTTGCAACATGGAAATTCTTCTTTTATCTTTAGAGTTGCAGCTGAAGGAAGAAGTGAGGCAGGTGCAGCTTCACCTTCTGTTTTCCCCCTGACCCTTTCACCCTCCCACAGTCTTCCCTTACTTGCTGTGTGACACACCTGAGCCCTGTTTGCTACAACAAGCAATCAGTCTTCTTGTACAAGTTTTGTTTGTTGGTTTCAAAAAATGCACATATCAGTTTTCATTAATAAAGGAAAAAAGTGGGTTCACCAAATAAAATCATAACAAAAAATTGCTCAAATGATACAATGATAAAATAACCAGGGGTGATTGGTTGTTTCTGGTTTTCTAGCAGTCAAGAAAAGACCTGGGCAAACAAGCCTTACATTGTAAGCAGAAACACTACATGCCCACCCAATCTTAGTGAGGAAATCACTGGGCACTAAAAAGGAGAAGGCCCTTCTCATCATCATGGCCAACTGAACATCAGTAGGCCCTGTTGTGATTAGCAAGGCCTCCCCTCACCATGTAAAGACCTGGGCAGGCTATACAGGAGAAGGTGGCCTTAGTACCAGCCTCACCTACGGGAGGACCTCTTTCTGCCAGAGGGTCAGAGAAGCACTTTGGGCCTGTATCCCTCTGGAGGCAAGGGCACAGGCAAAAGTGTGGAAGCAAAAATTTGTTCAATGCCACCTTATTGTGGCTGAGAGCTCTTATTATTGATAACAAAGCCTTGTGGAGAAGCATTTCAGCCTTTTAGAATGAGTTAAAATCTGCACAAAACTGGGGAACAACAGAGATCAGTGGTTGGGGGAAGTGAGGGGGGAAGGAGAAGGGGACATGGCCCTCTGGGGAACCCTTGAGGGTCAAATGTGTCCCCAGCAAAGCTGGATCTACTCCCCACCTCTCAATACAGGAAAAAATATTACATGGTGTGAGTGACAGAAGAAAAGCATATGCTCCCATTCTCCCACTATGTGGAAAGGATCACCAGCCAAGCAAATACATGAATCCACCCTAAGTGGATTTATTTATTCATTTAAAATTTTTGTATCCCACCCTTTACAGTGATTGTGACCCTGATAGAAAAATCTGGCTTTTATTAATTGCTATTTATTTAAAAACTAGCCCAGTTGCTCAGCAGTTTGTGAAATTATATTTTCTTCACTTGACCTCTGCTCTATGTACTATACAAGCATCTGGCACAGTGCTTTCACCAGTGTGCAGAAGAATACAGAGCAAATTTTATTTTCATTTGTGTTCCTTTGTTAAACAGAGATAGCTGCAATCTCCTAACAATGCAGCATGCAAGTCTAAGTGTTTTTAAGCTCAGACTGTGGCGATCTATCAAAGAAGAGCAGCAAGAAAGGACTAATGAGTGGAATAAAACCAGACAGTTAAAAATGATGGGAGGTGCCGTCTTAATTTTTTATTATTAAATTCACAGGACATTAAATATTAAGACTTCATAAACTTTGTTTTGTGCAATGATAAATTAGTAATATCTACATAGACATGTTCTTTTATAACAAGGATGCTGGGAGCTTGGTACCTAAGGGCTGTCATGTTTAAAAACTGTAGTTATTAGAATTCAAAGCCTAATATCCAGTCATAAAAGGTAGATAATGTTATTTCTTATTGCTTTTGAATGAAAGTACCTTGCAGGATACCACACACATAATTACTGGACACAAGTACTAAGAAATTCTTTGAACAGCTTAGAAATAGATGTTGCCAATTTAACGTATAGAGATAATCCATTGAAAAATTCCCAGCTGAATGTTTGCCAGCATTCAAATTAATTTCCAGTCATTCTGTTAGTTGCTGCCATAGCCTGAGATTCATGTCCAAGCAGGCAGATAATAGATGTTCTTTTAGCCTGTGATAAATCAAGTCATGATATCCAAGAGCCAATATCTGAAGTTCTTTTCTATGTTTCAAGGCAAGATCAGGTTTTCTCTACTGGGGAAGACCTAAATTCTTGTTCCAGGCCCTATGCAGAAAGCAACAGAACAAAAAAATCTCACTTGGACCAGAGAAGGATGATAGCTTGAAAATTCAAAGTGATATGACAAAGGTGCTGTCGCCCATGGTGTACACATACATATTTTCTGATAGCAGCATCTGATCAAACAGGTTTCTGACATGACTCTTTAGCCCTATTAAAAGGAGGCAGTAATAGGATTTATTTGTTTGTTAAATGTACACTTCCCACCATGAAAACCAGTGACTAATGCTCACAATACAGAAATCCACAATTAATATAACAAGAAAGAGGGGGGACCAAAATCAATATCAAACATAATCATCACAACAATATGAATAAATATAAATACCATGAAAATATAATCTAAAAATGCAGTACAATGTGAAAACTGTTCACATACAGATGCACAAAATCTCCCTCTAGTCCCAGCCTAGCATTAATGACACATATGCACAACAATTGGGCCTTAACTAATGTCCAAATATTTGGGAAAATAAGTATGCCTCTCCCCAACTTCAGAAAGATGACAGTGTCTGGACCAGATGAGCTTACTTGGTGGAATGTTCCATAAACATGTGGCTGTTGCAGAAAAGGCCCTTTCTTGTACCAATAGGCAAACACCAGCCTTCTCTTGGAGGGACTACACAGAGACCAGGTAAGTTCCTACAGGGAAAGGTGGTCCACAAGGTAGTGGGGGTCTGAGCTATGTAGGGTGTTGGATGAATATAGAGAATACAGGCATTCACATTTCTCATGAAAGGATGGGGAATCAGTAGCTCTTCTACTCCCATTAATGCCAACTAGTATGGCCAATAATCAGTAATTATGAGCATTGTGTGCTAGCAACAACTGGAAAGCCACAGATTCCCTGCTCCTACTAGGTCCGCCACCACTAGTCAGGTTTCCTGAATGTATGGAGGAGCAATTCATAGTGGGTGAGAGCATCTTCGCCCTCCAGAATCCCTACATGGGCCACACTGCAGGGCACCACATGCTCTGTGGAGTGTCAAGAAAAAAGTTGCCTGTTTGCTACTAAGGCAGACCAGATGTCCACATTGTTAGCAGTGAAGAAATACTTGACCTAGTACAAAGTTCCAGTGGCTCCAGCCACTATGGTGGCTCCAGCTCTATGGAACTTCATTTCAAGAAGCTGGGGCGCCTTAGAAAAAAGGCAGGGTAGAAATGTAACACATAAATAGATGAAACTAAGCATACAGAAATGTTCAATTGAATTTAAAATAACATGAACACAGAATTAACTAGCTAAGAGTGCAATCCAGTGAGGATGCTCATAGCCCTCCGGACTTGGAGGATTAGGCTTAGGGTGGAAGCTGAACAGCTTCATGTGGACGGAATTCAGTCATCTGACTGTGGCACTTTAGAGGGGAAGGCAAGGGGGCTGAGGTGGTCCCAGGAGGCATCGTACCTTGGCAGTGCTCTTTCCTCCCTTCCCACTGGAATGTCTCCCAATCCCTTCTCTAAGGTTACTGTTATGACCTCAGACAAGCAGCTGTCATGGTTTTTTTCCCCCTGCACTGACCTCAAGACAGGGGTTGAGATCCAAGTGCAGATTTCCAGATCTGAACTCAGATCTCCATTCCACCCTTGGATCTGGGAACCTGAAACATCTATTGCTTTGCCTGACTTTCTTATCAAAACTCCAAGATGATCTCACCAAAGCAATTGCAGAGGTAAGGCACATGGGGCTCCACAGCTTGGGTTGGCCCTGTCTTGACTTTGCTAGGTGTTCAAAGGCAAAGAAAGATGCCATTTTTCGTGACAAAAAGAAAGGATTTGCCTAAAAGGTTGTTCCTGTTGGGACTGAGCAAATTCCAGAGAGGAAAATCCAAACTGATCAGGTTTGGCCTGGGAGGACCTACTCCTGCATTGTCCAGGTGATTCTTGCATGTACCTATTTAACATAAGTCTGAGTCATGGTATGTGAAGGAGCAGGCAGCCAGGCATCCTTAGATGCCTGCTAATGCACAATTTGCTGCCTCAGATGCCTGGTCATAGCTTAGACTTATCTGAACAGTTCTTTTTCCCAGAAAGAAAAGGAGGAGGGAAAGGTTGACTTTGTCACACTAGTGCCATTCACGTTTTCTTTCCCAGCCACCAGAATGCCCTCAGCTACCTTTGCCTAAAACAATTCCTGTTTAGGCAGCTCAACTTAACTACAAGTCGCTTCGAGGCAGCAGTCCTGCATTCTATTCTATATCGTACTATAGACTTTCCCTTCCGATGATGTAGGATTAGGCCAGCAGAAAGGTGTCATAAAAGCATTTCTGCCCCCTCGCTTGAGCTTTGTCAAGTGCAAAGCAGATAGCAATTTAGGACTAAGCACTGGATTCCAAACATTCAACAGCTCCCATTTTTTAAGCTTTTATGCTTGGAAAATGAGATAAAGTCGCTGGAAAGGCCACATGCTGTTAACTTGGCATTTTATGGGGAGTGGGAAGTTTTAAAATTGTCACTTTTACTCCTTCATCCCTCTCACCCTGTCACCCCTCACTCCCACACAGCTGCCTCTCTTCATTCCCCACAGCCACAGGGAGCCTTTATTATCAGTGTCCCCCATTAACTTCCACTCTCTCCTGTTTAACATAATGGGCACAGGAACTGTTTGTTTTACATCTTGGTGATGAGGTTCCAGCTGTGCTCTTTTGAGTGCTGTTGGGCAGCTGTGAGATCATCAAAATGGACCTAAGTGGTCAAGAGCCGTGTGGCTTTGGACAACTGATATTAGCTATTCTCCTTATGCAGTATAGTCACTGTGGCATAAGCTGAGCTTACGGCAGCCGTTGATGCATTATAGAATGGCCCATACAGCGTATACATTTCAGGCAAAAAATAGTCATCTATTGATGCTTTGGGCCAAACCCCAGCAAAAAAATCAAATATGCACCCTTGAAACTTTTGGGATCTAAATGCATGAAACTGGGCACAGGATTGCAGTGTTAAGAGTTTTAGCACTGGGATTTCCATGTTCAGATCTCTTCTATTATAACATTTTCCCCTGCCAGAATGCATTTGGATTTAATCTTGTGGTGGGACATGTGTGGTAAACAAAGTAATCCACGTGGGTTTTCAATTCCCATGTAACATTTTCCACCTATATTCCTTTGCATGAATAATTCAAAAAGCCATCCGATGAAGTAAAATTACTATGTTGAAAGGATCTAGCCATATGTGTCATTGATTGGACTGGAACAGTCAATTCATTCCTGATCCAACCAGTAGATTTTTATCTGTGCTGTGCAATATGTATATGTGTTTGTTTTACAAGAGAGTACAAAGTTGGCACAATATTTTATTATTCAGAAATTCTACGATTGTTTCATGCATGTGTTATTTTGCTCACAGAGCAGAACCAGATCTATTGTTCTTAATTAGTGGTTTACCTATACAGAAATGAACAACTGGCATCATAGATATGGCCTGATCTGTTTCATAGTTTACCAAAGACCCACTCCAATTTAAAGCAGTGAAACTAATCAAAATATGCCTATTTCTGAGAATATTTGTAGGGGCTCACAGAAGTTACTTCAGTATATGGAAACAGTGTTGTGGGAAGTAAGTTTCCCAAACAGGAATTAACCATGAATTAACCTAAAACTGTATATATGTAGAGCAATTCCACAAGTAAGATATTATAATTGCCATCTGTGGGTCCGTTTTCATGTCTTTTTTCTCTTCTTCTTTGCATCCTGCATCCATTCTTTTTCCACCTTTCTCCAGGAAGCTCAGGAAGTGGCGTTGTTCATATTCTCTTTACTTCATGTTTGTGAACTCCGCAACCAAATTGGGTAAAATTCATTTGATTTACATTTTAATACAAACTGACCTAATTCCACTTCCCAGAATAGTATGTGAACCAATTATCCTTCCATTTCTGCAGTTCTCAAAATTCTGCAGTACAGTTCCCTGATCAGAAATACACACAACATTGCATACATTTGAGGACATGGTCTACAAAAATGTCTACATATGTGAGAAAGTGCTTGCCCCCCAAAAGGTGAAGAATTCAGCAAAAATGCAAACAAAAATGTGCATGCCTTTTCATGGGCCTGGAAGAGGCACACAAAAAAGCATAATAGATTTCATGCTGCTGTTAAAAACATTCACAAACTGATGTGAAAATGAGACAGCAAACCCATGCTTGAAACAGTATGAACAATATAGAAAGCGAAACAGACAAATTCATCCATCTCTACCTGAAAATACACCATAGTTCATTATCCATGACATTTTCCACTTCTTCTGAGGAATGGCATTGTTGTTTCTAAGCTTATTTTGAATATCAAGAGGATTTTTAAAAGATTTAAGAATGTAATGAAAACATTAAACAGAAGACAACATTCAACACTGTCATTTTGCTTACCATTACTATAAATGACAGCTTTGTTGTTCATGCCATCAAGTCATCTCTAACTTATGATACCCTATGGACAAACTTTCTTCAAAATGTCATGTCCTTGACAGCCCTGCTCAGCTCTAGTAAACACAAGACTGGGGCTCCCTTTAAGGGATCAATCCATCTCATATTTGGTCTTCCCCTTCTTTTGCTGTCTTCACATTATTGTCCTCTCTAGTGAGTTTTGCCTTCTCACGTTGTGTTCAAAGTACAACAGCTTCATTTTTGCTTCCAAAGAAAGTTCTGGTTTGATTTCATCTGGCCCACTTGTTTGTTTTTCTGTCTGTCCAGTGTATCCACAAAGCTCTTCTCTAGGGGTACACTAATTGCATATGGTAGAAAGCCCATTGTGCCTGCTTACTGTTGAAATGCTGCTAGAAATAGCTTACACTAACGGCATATTAATGTGCTAAATGGAGCGCAGTGTTAGATTCTGCCCTGGACACACACTGCAAAGAGAAAGTACTATATACCAGTGTAGGACATACCACATTAAGCCCAGGCAGGATGGTCACGTCCCAAGCATTGTCAAAGTAAGTCAGAACATTACTTATGGCCAGAGAGTGAGCAAACTCCTGCCAAAGCTCCCAACTCAACCTCCAAGTAGCCCAGCCTCTCAGGTGAGCATGGGACTCACCTGTACTCGAATGTACCAAGCAGCACTCATGGTGGGAAATTCAACTCAATAAGCCGCTGTCATGCTATCTGGTCAGCAGGTGTATAAAAGGGGACTCCATCATGCAGTTTGGGTCCATTACCATTTCACTGTGACTAAACATTAAGAATAAAATAAAACTGAGTTTTGTACATTTATTCTTGTGCTTCATTGGGCAAAGCACACCAGGTCCAGACTGCTTGTGTCCAACACCAGTTAGTAGCGATCAGTTTAATCAGTGCCATACTAGAAGGAAGCATAAGAAGTCATTTGTTAAAAGCTGAAAATTGTCTTAGCTTTTGCAGACAATAGAAGCACTTGGTGTGGGAGTAGGGGCCAGGCAATCCAAAGTGTGGGCTGAGAAAAATTGAATTCTCCAGCTTCAGACAATGCAAACTGAGCACATTTCTCTTTGGTTCCATCATTCAATCTGCAATTTGCATTATTTTACATAATTGATTCCAGTTTTACTAGTTACAGGATCTGGCAATGCTACTAATTCTGGTTTTTGCCCTTTGCCTCCCACAATCACTTCTTCCACATACCAAGGGTCACTTTGATGTCCTCCTTGCCAGATCTTCCAACTGCAGCCCCTACTAGCCACCACCACCCACCTCACTGACAATCATTCTGTAGATGCTTCTGTGTGTCCATCCTGTAGTGCTATATAGTACTTGACCTCCTCCAAACTTTCAAGCCCGACCTTGATGCTTAGCTTAGAGACTTTCTCTTTGACAAAATGTCTGTCCTTCTCCATGGTGGCTCTAATGTTCATAGTGATGATTCCTTCAGCTCCAGCTTCCTTTCCTTAACCTATTCCTTTGTCTTTGGACCTATTCTCCACTTAAGGAAGCTCTTACATTGGGCACTCTCTTGATCTTCTTTCCTAACAACTGCTTTCCCTCTGACTTGTCTGCCATGGAATTTCCTCTGCTTGTACATCATAACATTTTCAACACTGCACACTCCCCACCCCAGCCAAGTATTCCTTCTATGACATTCAGTGGCTTTCTTGAAAGCATTATCCCCACTTCGACCCCATCTGTAAACTCTGTAGTTGCCAATTCAATTTTTTCATCCCTTAAATTTTAAACTTGTTCTTTCACTGTTCCATCAAGTGATTCCTCCCATTAATCCCCAGCCCTGATGTTCCTCCTCTTTGATGCCTACATGCATGCTCTCGTGCAGCTGGACACCTCTACAAGAGACCAAAAGATTTGACTGGGATTTATCCTCTTCTGCTACCCTGCCATTTAGCGTAGGAATGCTACCATACCAGCCTGAACCATACAGGCCTCTGCAGTCCTAACAGACTCTTCCCTACCTTTTCATATGCTCCTAAACCTGCCCTTCTGTACTTACTGTTTTTCTCCAACATGGCTTTAGGTCCTCCCTGCCATTTGCTTCCCATATCATCCGATGATATTACTTCTCCCTCAACAACAATGCAAATATGTTGTTCTTCTCCCTTGGAGAAAACCGTGATTCATGCTCTTCTCATCTCTCACCTTGCCCACTGAAACATGCTACATGTTCCCAGTCCAACTTGACTCATCCAGAATTTTTTTTCAAGAAATGATTTGGGGGTTTTATAACAACGACCCTAGTTTAGTGTACCCATATGCCCTACTTAACAAAGGATAGTCCTCTATCTGAAGGGTCATCAGAGAACAGTCCTCTGTGTGAAGGACATTCAGTGTCAATTAGCATATGCCAATTTACACAAATAATCCGTGTCTTGTTTTGTCCTCTTGGTGATGCATTTCCCCTTCCTTAGTGATGGATAAGCTGTCAGGTGTACCTTGCATTCTCTGGCCATGTCCAAGAAGACAACATCATGTAAGTAAGCTACCCGTCTTATTGATTCCCAGAATGTATAACAAGTGCAACTATGGAGATGCCGTAACCATTCAAAGGATTCTTATTATTATTTATGCACAGGGCAACTTCTCCCCTCATTTTGAGGAGAGACTTCAGAGAATTAATGGGTAGCTCTGTGCGTCAGCTTTGAAGCGTCACAAGTGGCCATTGCTTTGTCACTCAAAGATTTACTGGCCATGATCTTTTATTTGCTCATTTATTGGCCTTCTTTTACATATCTATAGGGGCAAGGAAGAGAACTATCTAGCTGGTACAGCTCAGAGTCTATTTCCTCTGTGGCATTCATAGAACAAAAACATGGAGGCCAGAGCTGCAACCTCTCCTGAAACCCTGTGCAACTTTGTGTGTCGGAGGGGGGTTCCCCCTAGATACTTGAGGCCTTCTCTCCTTCCTTCCTTTTCTCCCCTTCCCCCAGCCTGCAGAAAGGTTGACACTAGGGTAACAAATCCTGGTGCAAGAATAGAGGGCTTGACATTGGCTGTAGTTTATGGCTTCTCAGATAAATCTGTATTTCTCCCCCACACTTCTCCCTCCCATCCGCAAAAGAAATCAGAACAGTTTCACCAGCTTGATAGGATCTGACAACTTTCCTTGAACGTTCTTGTGAAGCCAGGCCCCGTCGCATGGACAAATTGGATGAGTTAAAAAAACAAAACATTTAAATGTTACCACTTTGGCTTCTCCTCAAGTGGTACTGAGCACAGATGCTTCAAGGGGCCCTCATGTCCCACTAAGAATGGGGGTATTGTGCGGCTAACCTTACAAAGGGCAGAATAGCCCTGCTCTGCTGCCAGGCACAGGATCATCCTATCTTTATGTGTTGATTTATGAGGCCGAGGATGAATGAAAACGTAATTAATATTACTGGAGCATTAGAGTCTATTTAATTTAAATGCCACTGAATATTTCACTTTCAGTTGGGAGTGACAATGTGTTCGGGGCTCTCAGTGAAAGCCTCAGCCATCTGTTACCCTGACTAAGACAGGAGAGACACAGGGAGACTAAGAGCATCCTGCTTTGTGGCTTTTCGAAGGGTCCAGGATCATCATTTAACTCAAGGGCAGCCAAGAAGCATTCCTATGCATGGGACCCTCCATGTTGAGGAAGAAAGCTTTAAAAGGTTGAGGGGCAAACTGTGCAGGGAAATCTACTGCCAAGAAAATAGAACAAGGATGAATCAGGAAGCAGGCCAAGTTACAGTTGGTCGACATTTTTGTTTTGGGCTTTAAGAAAAGAGAAGCCAACCTGTGTGTTTTTAATTCTGCTGCTCTTGTTTTTAGTAATAGTATGAATTGTGAATACAAATTAGACCAGTACAGTTCCAGAGCAATAAATATTGATGCTGAGAGTTTGACAGGCATTCAAATATTGGATGGTGCAATGAATTTGGACATATTGTATCAGGGCTGTGCAGCAGTCTGTCTCCTAAAAAACAACAGAAAGAAGTGATGCAAAATTCTCATCAACAGAGAGTCTTGCAGCACCCTAAAGCTGAACAATTTTATTCTGGTATGAGTATTTGCAGAGTACAATAAAATCATTCTTCTCATTAATTTAATTAATTAAGATGTTATTAATATTTAATCATTAAAATTAATTCATATTTTAATATTTAATATAGTGCATTTGTTATTTATTATGTCGAAATAACATGGTTAGCCTTTAGGGTGATACATGTATCTTTTTGTTGCAATAGGCTAATACAAGCAACCCTCTGAAAGCTAATTCCAGAACGTTTCTGTGCACACTCACCTGGGGTTACAAGCAAGGAAAAAGAACAAAGTTGGGGTTCATCGCTCAGGGATGCAAAATTCCTGCTTGCAACTTGGTCAGGGCATTTTCTAGAGCAGCTCTGGCTTAGTGCGGCTATGAGCAAGTGCTGGGGGGGGGGGGCTGGAGGGACTTGGTGCAAGAGGGAAGTGGGGAGGCTCCAGCCTTTGTGGGATGATAATTAGCACAGTGGGTTTTCTTATAATTGGGATCATTTGTTCTCCCAGTTTTTCTCCCACAAATGGATTCCATACCAGGGAGAAGCTGTGTGACTCACACCTTGCCATGCCAATTAGCTGATAAACATCAAATGTAAACAAAGAAGGTCTAATTAAGACTAGTCACCAAACCTCTCTGTGCAGCTTGTCAAAAATGCACTAACATTTTGCATCCAGGATTCATCTCCTGATCACAAGGAATTGAAACAGGTCATTTGTGTGCATGGTCTCTTAATTCCCCCTGAGATGTAGGCTGCAGGTAATGAAGAAAATGGAAGGGACACAATGCAAATGGATTAAAACCACTCCTCTTTTATCTGAAATGAATATAAGAGCACAGCTATGTGATCTAATTTGACTCTTGGGGCACAGTAGGGCCTGAAAACCCATAGTAGTAAGTCTCAACTGGACTCTGAGAAGCAGCAACATTTTCAACAAGTTATTCATAGTATGGCAGGATGGAGAAAATCTCTGGTTTAATTCTTGAGAGTTGAAAAATGGACTGAAAGACTGAAAAAAATAGGTGGGCCTGAGCTCCCTTTTATGCACACAGAGAAACATCCTTGTTCCATTAGACTTTCATGTCCCACTTTGCATACTGGTTGAGGATAGTCTGAGTAACTGTCAAAGTGGAGTCAATGTGGTATCAGTGCAACAGTCCTGAACTTGGAATGGAAAGACTTGGCTCATTTCCATGCTCTGCTCACCTTACTTGCTTTTTTTCTTCAGGCCTATCGTTGCTGTAAAGATCAGAATGGCATGGCTCCATATACATTCAGGCACAAACGCACTATATAAACATCTTACCATGGAAGAGGGTTTAGGTTCATACCCTCCAATAAGTTGTGAGGGGGATTGCATGGGTTAGCCCCATCTCTTGCCACCAGTGCGCAATGGCCACACGCACCAACATTTGGAGAGTATTATTTTCATTGAGTAGGCAGAAGCTGAGGGAAGGGAGCTACCTATAGATCTCTCTCTATCTCTCCCACCGTCTTTACTCCTACTAATTTACACAGGGCCACCATCTGCGGAGGAGCCACACCCCACTGAGGTTCCACTGACAACAGCTGCCTGCAGCTGTTCCTCCACCACAGCAACCTGCTCGCTCACCTGCCTTTCACTCTGACCCGGGCACCGTGGGCCGCCTCTTGCTTGCATACTGGTCCTCTGCTTCTCAAGCCAGCAAAGGGTAGCCGTGGTGAGAGAGGGTGAGGAGCATTAGCAGATGGCAGTGAGAAGGCAGACTCACTGAGTGAGGGGGTCCATGGTGGGTGTCTTGCTCAAGGGCAGTGCTGAATTTTAGAACTACCCCAAGAGAGTTATCCTAGAGCACTGAATCTCTTTCAGCCAAAGGGCTAAGCAACATTTTGAAGAAGCAAGGGGTGGTGAGGGACATATCATAGTGGTGACTGTGACCAAAGGCAAAGTGGGCACGACAATAATACCAACAAATACCAGCATCTTTTCGTTTAAAGATTGTATTGTCAGTAAGTTTTAGGAGAGGCCTTTAACCTTTTAGAATCAGGTAAAAACAGAACATCTGAGAAGCCACCTAACACTTACCGTGACGTGGTGCCTGGGGCTGGAGGCAGGGCCACTGAGTAGCCCCATGTAACAGGACTGGGATCGTGGGTAGGACAGTATTGCCCACAGGCCTCAGGCTCAGTATAACTACTGATACGTATTATGAGATAATTGGGGGCTGCAATCCTGTACCCAGTTCCTTGGGAGTAAGATTCACCAAACTTAAAAACATAGAAGCATAGAAACAGAGCAAGAAGGGGTCTCCTGGGCCATCTAGTCTGACCCCCAGCTCCAGCAAGCTCCACTCATGACATACCTACCACGTGCATGTCCAGCCTGTCGTTGAACACCTCACCGATGGGGCTTCAACCACCTCCCATGGAAGCCCATTCCACACCCTCGGGGTCCTAACTGTCAGGAAGTACTTTCTGGCATCCAAATTGAACCTTTGTTCCCTGAGCTTTGCTCCATTGAAACACGTCCTGCCCTCCTCTGCAGGGGAGAACAGGTCTCTACCCACCTCCATGTGACACACCCTCAAGTACCTGTATGTTGCCAACAGATCCCCTTGAAGTCTCCTCTTCTCCAGGCTGAAAAGACCCAGTTCCCTCAGTCTTGCCTTTCCCTGCAATCCGGCCACCATCCTTGTGGTCCTACAATGCACTGATTCTAACCTGGTTATATCCTTCCTGTAAGGTAGAGCCCAGAACTGAACTCAGTACTCCAGTTGCAGGTGCACCAGAGTCATGTAGAGTGGTAGTAATACCTCTCTCAATCTAGAAGCCACTCTTCTGGCTATGCAACCAAGGGTGGTGCTCGCCCTCTTGACTGCCACATCACACTGCTGACTTATGTTTAGCCTGCAGTTGACCAGCACCCTGAGATCCCTTTCACAAGTGCTGCTCTTCAGCCACTTGTCCCCCAACCTGTACTTATGATACCCATTCTTATGCCCCAAGTGCAGCACCTTGCTCTTATCTGCATTGAACGCCATCCTGTTGTCCCCTGCCCACTTCCAAAGTATGTCCAGATCCTTCTGGATGTGGAGTACCTGCTGCTCAGTTGTGGTCACCGCCCCCATTTTAGTATCGTCCGCAAACTTGATCAGCAGACAGGTCAACTTAGTTCTAAGTAGACATGTCTGGGTTATTGAACAGTTGCTGTGCTATTTGTTGACCCTCAGCCAGCACTACACTCTGCTGCTGATAAATTAAGAAGCTTCCTATTAATACTATGCAATTGTACAACAGTAGCAACAAGAAAATACCTTTTCCGCCTACACTGAACTGCTGATAAGCAGGAAGTTTACAGCAAACAGCATAAAATCATAGAATAGTAGAGATGAAAGGGGCCAAGAAGGCCATTGGGTGCAACCCCCTGCTCTGTGCAGGACTCCAAGTTAAACCTCCAGCTGCATCTTGAATGCCTCTAGTGTGGGACAGCCCACCACCTCCCAAGGCACTTGGTTGCATTGTTGTACTGCTCTAACAGTCAGGAAGTTCTTTCTGATGTCCAGTTATAATTCTGGCAACCTTTCAAGTACTTGTAGAGTGCTAGCATATCTCCTCTCAGTCTTCTCTTCTCAATGCCAAACATGCCCAGTTCTTTCAATCACACTTCATGGGGCTTTGTTTCCAGTCCCCAGATCATCCCTGTTGCCTTGCTCTGAGTTCTTTCCAGCTTGTGTGCAGCTTTCTTAAACTGTGGTGCCCACAGTGCTGGACACAGTACTCCAGATGAGGCCTAACCAGTGCTGAGTGAAGGGGAACTAGTACTTCATGCATTTTGGAAATGATACTTCTATCAATGCAGCCCAAAACAGCATTTGTCCTTTTTGCAGCCACATCACATTGTTGATTCATATTCAGTTTGTGATCTACAACAATTTCAAGATCCTTTTCAATCGCAGTATTGTTGAGCTAAGTATCTCACATCTTGTAATGATGCATTTGCTTTCTTTTTTCTAGGTGTAAAACTTGGCATTTGTCCCTACTGAATTTCATTCTAAATTTCATTTGACCGAATAGTGGATCAAAAGCTCAGATCTTGCACAAGAACAAATTCCTTACACCGTGGTTGTACTCAGAAGTACCCAGCTGGTTAAGTCTGAAGTCTGCTCACCGCTACCCCAGATTACTTATATTTCTCAATGTGCAGTAAAATGGCATGTAACTAATGTAATATCATGTAGATGATGGCATGTAAACAAGTAATGCATGGCAGTGTGGGGTGGTGCTTGGAGGGCTAGACTGGGAAGTCCAAGTTACTAGCCTCTACTTAGCCATGAAAGTCACTGTGTGACTTCGGGCCAGTTGTTGATTCTCAGCCTAGCCTAATTCACCAGACTTGTGAGCATAAAATGGAGAGGAGGAGGAGGACTATAATATAAGGCACCTTGGGCTCCTTGTAAGAGGAAAGAAAGGCAGGACATAAATGTAATAAATTAATTAAATTAAAATGGATCTGTTTCTGGTTTGTGTCACTTTTACATGTGATGCAGTTTACATGCACAAATCTGTTCCATTCCATTTCTACATTGTGTTGCCAATACACAATGGTCTCATTCATCTTAGCACTAGTGGAGTTCTACCAAATTCCATTCCACAGGCAGTTGTGCATTACATTTGTATGACCTCTGGCACATTATGCTTGTGCACACATAAGGTAAAACTTGTTGCACAACCACTCTTGCACTTGGATTTTCCTGTTGTGCACAGTTTGAAACCCTTCAGCGAGCACAACATTAGCAAAATGACACATTTGGATACTGCATATTATCCATGTTTTTTTAAAAAAAATCTGTATAAAATTAATATTTAAATACATATTTGTAAAAGTATTTTTCTCAGAAAACACATTATAAATGCATGTTGATGTGGTTTGGGGGCCAAAAAGGAAAAAGCATTTAGGAAGTACAAGCTAAATTCTGATCAGCACATTTGTCCAGGCAGAATTAATTTGGGCAGTTCACGTCAGAATTCAGAAAGATTAAATTTCTCAGGCCTTTCCAAATGTAAGCAAAAACTATCTTCATTGCTTTGCGTGGCCAATAATCAGTCAATAAAAGGTCCTCATTATTTACCTCAGCCATGCGGCTTCTGTTGGTGATTGGTATATTAATGATGTATGAAAATACCTTTGTTGTTGCAAAAGAGTCTAGAGAAACTGATCAATGAAGACCAAATTCTGAGATAAGTGCTGGAAATTTAAATAAATTTAAATTTACTTATTTTTAAATAAATAAGTATAACTCAAATTGAACTAAATATATAAATTCCCATCACAGTGGTAGCCTTTTTCCATTTCTGTACATATACATACAAACCACTTTGGGAGTTGACAGGCAGGATAAAAATCCAGAAATTGAAGAAATAAATTGATGTGTATAAGATTTCTTCCAGAACTATTATTCTTTGGATAATTCTGTTAAAATGTCACAGTAGCAAAAACTGCAAAGTAACAAAGAGCTTGCAAGTTAAAACAACTCACAAGCTTAAAATAAAATGCCCATCAGTATTCTTCAAAACACTGGGAAGAAGATTGGCAGCATTTATTAATGGTTTTTATTATAACAGAATGACTTTTTCACCTCTAATTTTGCTAAAATGTGACACCTTTTCTCTCTCGCTCACAGAGTACACAATACACAGACATGTTCATTCACGAGTGAATTATCTATTTCCTTTCTAATTGAATGACTTCACTATGAAATACAATGCTACCTTATTTATTTATTTATTTATTTATTAAAACATTTTTATGCCGCCCCATTCGCCGAAGCCTCGGGGCGGCTTACAACAAAAAATTTAAAATAACATTTTAAAATATATACAATAAAATACAAATATACACTATAAAACAAGCCGCCCTGGCCAAATAAAATTCAATAATATTAACATTTAAAATGCTGCTTAAATAAAAAGGTCTTCGCCTGGCGCCGAAAAACAAATAACGACGGCGCCAGGCGGACCTCTCTGGGGAGCGCATTCCATAACTTAGGCGCCACCGCTGAGAAAGCCCTCCTCCGAGTAACCACCCTCCTAACTTCTTCCATGGAGGGCTCCCGGAGAAGGGCCTCTCCCGCCGATCTCAGGGGGCGGCTGGGCATATAAGGATGTAAGCGCTCCTTCAGGTAACCAGGACCCAAGCCGTTTAGGGCTTTATAGGTCATAACCAACACCTTGAATTGGGCCCGGACTTCAATGGGAAGCCAGTGAAGCTGACGGAGAACTGGAGTCATGTGAACATAACGTCCAGTCCCCATCAGCAGCCTGGCAGCTCTATTTTGGACCAATTGAAGTATCGACCTTAATGACCAGTATATACATTATTGCCAACCAACCCCACATTGAAATATTTTCTGCTCAGATAAGAAGGCTTAGTAGGAAAGGGAAGCGAAGGGAAGGGAAATGCTTGCATCTTGCTCTGTACATTCTTCCGAAGTCTGAAAAGTACCTTGTGAATCACATCTTTCCCACTAAGGGGAGGGTCACCCCTCCTTTCCCCTTTCCCAGATCCCATGTTCCATCTTGGCCAATAGGAGCCACAGAAGCTGGCACCAGGCCAAAATGAAGCAAAGAAGAAACACAGGCTTTGGCTACTAAATTAAAGGTGCATAATTTCACATTTATTTATTTAAAACATTTATGTGCCACCCAGTTGTGCAACAGCACCTCCGGGCAGCTCACAGTCATAACATAAAACACAATACAATACTAATTAGAACTCTTTCAAATAAAATGTTAATAAAATATAGATAAATATACAAAACAGAAGGTTGAGTGGCACAAGGGGCTGAATCCAACCCTCCGGCAGTCTCAGTTGATTCCTCTGGAGTTCACCAAGCAACATATCCCTTGCCTTGGCTTTGCCTCCTTTCCCCAGCCACCAAATCATTCAGTGCATTTTCTCCCCTATTCTAAATGGATGAAATTCCTATATTAATACTTAGTGGCAGTAAAAGCTTTAAGATAAAATATGCTGGCATTTGCTTTTTCACCCTGGCTGTTTGCCTTGTGCTCCAGCCATTGTTTCATGTGACAATGTTCAAGTAGTCAAAGGAGCCACTCCCGCCCCCATCTAAACAATGTGTGCTATTTGTTTGTTTGTTTGTGGCTTTTATAAACTGTTCATTTAGCAAAAGCTCTATTAAAATTGTTCGAGTCCGAGCAGTAATTGGGCCTGCTGTTCTTTCCCCTCTAACCCTTAGCCTCTTCCCCCTCCCCCCATCCCCAATTCCTTTTCAAATTCCACCTCCTTGCAACTGCTGGTTTCACTACTGGGTTCCATATATGTTGTTAAATCCATCAGTGAAAAGAGGTTCTGAACTCGTGCACGAATAGCTTAAATTGCTTCATTATGCCTAGAGTACTGAAGGTTAAGACCATCCAAAGCATCAGCTACCCCAGCAGCTTGCTATGTTTCTTGAATATGCCAAATTGTTTCTGGGATGTTGCATAGTGTTTGTGTGATATTTCAGTTGGTGTTCTTCCAAACATTATTTTGGGAAGACTACACATTTCTTGCATCTAGTGTGGATTATGCAAAGTGATGCAACCGAGACGTTTTAAGCGGAAAGAGTTTAGATTGTAGTGTAGTCACAACTGTCGGGACATACACAGGTATTATCTGATTCTTCCTATAAGTCTATAGGTAGTGCACACACACATGCACACACCGAGTGTTTATACAAAATCCAATGAAGCAATGGTTCTCTTGTTACAGTTAACTAATATAGATGGTGTAGCTGGCTGAACATTTCTGTGCATTTCTTGCTTTGAGTGGGTTTGTTTCCAGATTGCAGCGATTTTCGTGCTTTGCTGGTAACAATTTGTGCTTGGAAAGTGCAGTCTGGTTCCTAAAAGCACATCATACCCTGCAGAGCATCTTTGCATGTATATGTATTTATAATATGCAGTAGCATAAAGTGACACTTTACCCTGTATAAGAATCAATTCAAAATCTGTACTCAACAGTGCAATAAAACATAACTACCAATTGCATTAAATTAATGTTCTATTTTACATTATGACATGCACATTTTAAGGGAAAATATATAGACTTAAAATATTGATATATAAGATGAAATATATAAGAAAAATAACTACAGAGTATCAGCACTGTTCAGCCAGATAGTGTGAAACAGGTATTACAGAATTGGAAACTTTTTTAGCGAATTCTCCATGTCTAAGCCTAACACAACAAGGACCAATCCAGCCAAAATTAAGCACTTAAATCCCACTTATTCCAGTGGGAGAAATAACTTTGCGCTTAAATGTCCCAGTGAGCTGATCACATCTGAAAAGTGATTGACTTAGGTTTGACTGAGCACTGGATAGAGTTAAATAGTAGCCAGAGTTTAATACATGTATTAAATAATATCAGGACTAGATTATTGAAATGCACTCTTAAAGCTTGTCTGAAAGTGTTACCTAGCACAGAATACAGCTCCACAGCTATTGAGGCAAGACTGAAGGAACTGGGTCTTTTCAGCCTGGAGAAGACTCTGAGGGGATCTGTTGGCAACATACAGGTACATGAGGGGGTGTCACACGGAGGTGGGTAGAGACCTGTTCTCCCCTGCAGAGGAGGGCAGGACGTGTTCCAATGGAGCAAAGCTCAAGGAACCTAGGTTCCATTTCAGTGCCAGGAAATACTTCCTGACAGTTAGGACCCCGAGGGTATGGAATGGGCTTCCATGGGAGGTGGCTGAAGCCCCATTGGTGAGGATGATCAAGGATAGGCTGGACATGCACATGGTAGGCATGTCATGAGCGGAGCCGGCTGGAGCTGAGGGTCAGACTAGATGGCCCAGGAGACCCCTTCTCACTCTGTTTCTATGTTAGGAGCTGCCCCTTAGCAGCATGCCTTTGCTGGGGGACCCGCACTGGCTGCCTATGCACTACTGGGACAGCTGTAAGATTCTGGTACTGGTGTGGTGTGGCGGTTACAGTGTGGGACTAGGGGACTGGGGTTCTAGTTCCCACTCAGCCATGAAGCTCCCTGGATGATGTTGGACCAGTTGAGTACTCACTCTCAGCCCAAGCGAGCTCACAGGGTTGAGTTATGTAAGCCACCTTGGGTTCCCCACAAGAAGAAAAAAGGAGGACTATAAATGCAAGGAAATAATGATGTAGTAATAACAACAGTGTATGAAGCCCTAAACAACTTGGGACCAGAATGCTCCTGAGTGCCTTATCCCTTACCAACCAGCCAGGTCACTGAGGCCCTCAGCTGGCATACACCTGGAGGTTTCATATTCATGTATTTATTCATACAAGTTTTTATATTCCATTCTCACAGCCAGTACTGGCTCTCTGAACAGTTTACAGTGATAAAAATACAAAGAAAATATAATAAATACACTAATGTAATAAAATTACATTACGTTACGTTACGTTACGTTACGTTACGTTACAATACAATACAATACAATACAAGAATAACTGCATTTCAGCACCTAGGCAATCAGTAGAAAAATAATTTTAAAAGTAACAAAAAATAGACTCTGGCATAAGCAACTAAATAAGCAATAAATAAACAAATTACATAAACAAAAACACAGCAAAATATAAAGATATTTTTAAATAAATTTATTGCATTTAACAGTTAAAGTATTGAGAGAATTAAAACAGTTTTGCTTGGCCCCAAAATGTGCAAAGAGTCAGCACCAGGCATACTTCTCTGGAGAGTGAGTTCCATCATTGGGGCACCACATCAGAGAAGGTCCTTCCCCGGGTAGCCACCCTCCTAACATCCTTTAAAGGCAACTCTCAGAGAAGGACCTCAGAAGATGATCTTAAGGTTCAGGAAAACTATATATTGACCTATAGCCCAACAGGAGTCTACCCAGAGAATACCTTCAGTGGGACAGCTCCATCTCTCTGGGTTTCCCTGCCTCTGAAGATCAGGAAAGTGCCAATTTTTGTGATTTAGGGCATTTCCTGAAAATCTTGACGACAAGAAGATGCAAAGGTGCAGTCAACAAAAAAGCAAACAAACAGATACATAAAAAAAGTGTAGAGTTAGGCCTACAAGATTCCTGCATGGCTGTTGAATCAGGTTCATTCTCTGGAGACAATGATCCATAACAGCCAGAGAATCCATTCTGATATTGTTCTAGAATTTTCTGCAGTGATAACATGTTGAGAACGTTAAGGAGCAGGTTTTCAAAACCACAAAATTTTAAACACATAATTTCACTGCCCAACATAATCATTTCAATCTTATCTCAAAATATTGCTTCTGTGTCACTCTGAATTTGTCTCATCAGACAAAATGCCATGTTCACTTGAGTGATACTATTGATCAGGCAACACTCTTCCAAGTAGAGCATACTTACAGGGTATATGCTAGCTCTTTGCACAGCAGTGTTGAACATCCAGCTGAGGGCCAATTTGACTTGCCTGGGATCCAAATCAGGCCATCTAGGGTTCCCCAAATGGCTGTGCCTTCTTTCCTCCAGCTGCCAATCATGTGGTGCCTTCCTAGTTTTTGCATCTTTTTCACCACTGTAAAATATTCAAATGCCTCTCCTAGGGTTTAGTAAGCGCTAGAAAGAGCCTTCATCTGAATGCCTTTTCCATGCCCCCATTGCCTTTGTTCCTGTCCCTTTTGTCATTGAACTACCCATCTCTGAAACTGAATTTGGCCCTTGGTCTGAAAGAGGTTGAGCATCCAGGACGAATAGCATCTGAGGAGTAGTCCTAATGGAGTATCAAAGACAGCCCAGCATGAGTGCTGCTTTTGCCAGCATGCGGTCTGGGTTTGCAGGTATCTAGCAGTCTCTCCTTACAGCTTGCACAGGAATGGAGGAGCTGAAGGGCCCCTGGCACAATCATTCTGTCTGCAGCTTCTGAACCTATGCTGACCACAAGAGCACCGGCACCTTGGGTGACCTCCATTTCTTCACCGGTGGGTCTGCCAAGCACTGTGAGCATCGGGTCTGCAGCTGATTACTCTATAGTGTGAGTCCAGTGAAGCAAAGTTCCTTCTGTAGTGGAAGACAGAAAAGAAATGCACAGGGAATGTTCAGGTCAAGGAATAAGAACATTTCTCATCAACCTCAAGCAAAGGAATAACGTGCATACAGCAAACACTACACAGTTGAGGTTTTTAAAATGTGCTCCTCAAATGCATTCCAAAAGTAGAATGTAAATAGTAAAATGCAAATATATGTGCTTCAAAGTTTCACATTCTGAAATGGTGCCAGATTTTGTACTTATATTCAATTTCACCTGAGTTTTTTTCATGGTGAGCTAAGGAAAAGTTGGATACAATCTTGGAGAGAGGTGTGTTTGCAAGTATCAGTCTGGGCAGCTTCTGACTGAGCCTGTGCCTTAAGCATCACAGTCAAGCACAATCTGCCATGAAATACCACTGGCCCGAGGACAGAGCATCTCAAAGGCAATGGTGCACCGGACAGCTATTGTTGCCTGAACAGCGTAAGCCAACAAGACTGTGTCCTCCACTTCTACAGTGATTCAGTACAGAGCAGCAAGCAAGAGAAATGGCATATCTGAAAAGCAGGAATGGACATTTCAATGGCAGAACCATTAAAGGTAAATAAATATTCTGGACTCCTCCCCACCCCAACTCCCAGATTATCAAGTCACTCCCCACAGCAAAGTGGCCCTTCATAATTTGTTTGATTCAAAGAAAGAAGGAAAGAACTGGAAACCTGTCAGGATGTGAAAACATCTGGTTAGTTAAAGCACTGCTGAAGATGAAGAGGCTACAACAGAAGTTCAAGCCTCATTCCCTCTCCACACCCCTTCTCAGCATTTGTATAACAAAGAAAAATCTTTCTGCCAGAAATTGTGCAGCACAGACTCATTCAAAACAATTCAAAATTGTTTTAGCCACTAACCTTCATTCATGAATGTTTTCAAGCCTTGATGCCAACTGCAGTACCATGGGAAGGGGTTGTTGGCTCTTTTTTTCTTTTTCTTTTTTTAGTTTTGTTTGTTCATTTGAGTCCCACAAAGAATGTTCTTTGCTTTCAGCTCCAGGCTTATCTTAATCTGTGTTTGTTGGTTTGACAAATTATGCATGGATGAGTCTGAGAAGACTTTTTGTCATGCAGTGGTCCAATAACAACCTGACTGGATTAGATCCCCTGACTGAGAGAAATGGACAGCTACAGGATGTATTGGCAAAAATGACATATTTTTTAAAAAATATGAAAATGACTGTGAAAAGCCTGAAATTGCTTCCAAATTCAATAAAAGGGCACAATGTAAACTCCTTAATGCCAGCAGCTGAACAGCTACTATTTAAAACACAAGTGCAGAGGGGAAATTCACTGTGACTTTGGCCAGTCACTGCCTTTCAGCTTAACCTATCTCAGGTTGTTTTAAGGATAAAATGGAGAGAGGATGTAAATCATCTTGAACACCTTGGAAGAAAAGGGAATATAAATGTAAATAATAATTTGCTGTAACCATCAAATGTGTGTGCATGTGTGTGTGCGTGCATGCGTTTGTTTTGTAAGCCGCCCCGAGGCTCTTTGCGAATGGGGCGGCATAGAAATGTTTTAAATAAATAAATAAATAAAAATAGCAAAATTTTCTTTATAGCTATATAAAATGAGTGCTCATAAAAATGGTTCTCAAGTGAACATGTTTATATGTAATAAGAAGTATTATATGATGCAAACAACTTTATACTTCTGTGCAGTTGTAGTTGTTTGGTTGGTAGTCAAAAGCAAAAACAGTGGCTTAAAATTTTCAGAAGTCTAATAATTCTAAAATGTCTACAAACTATAGTATTTTGAGAATATCTTTTCATTTTGATTGCTTTGGATACAGCAGATTTGGTCAAATATTGGCTAATTTTGATTGATTGATTGATTTCACTTACATACTGCCCAATAGCCAAGACTTTCTAGTCCATTTTATGATTTAATATCTTTTCTTACTTGTGCCTAATCAAGTTTAACCTTCAACAATCTTTCAGCATCTATGTTTAGCTCCTGGGGTAGTTTAACAGTGTATTCCTTAGCATGTTTGTTCAGAAGTAAGTCTCATTGAGTTTCATGAAACATACCTCCAGGTAAAAGTGTGTATAAATCGCACTCTTAAATCCTATGGCCTTCCATTGTTGTCTGGAGAGGCACATAGGCTTCTTCAGTGTTCTAGCACAGGGTCTTACTCCAAAGTCTGAGCCCCTTCCCCCCCCCTTGCAGTGGGAGCAAAAAGTATAGTGTAAGCTGCCGCTCTGAGGATGTAACTGGACTTTGGAAATGAAAAAATTGGGTGCCAGGCAGCAGGCAAGAGAGGAAGCCCTGTCTTATGCTGATTCCTATCAGTGTCCCAGCCTCCTTCTCCCCTGCACTAAATCTAGATGACTGCAAACAACTATTTAAAGCAAATACATGAGTCAAGGAGCAGCAGCAGTGGTAATCTGAAGGAGTGCCTTCTTCCCTATGTGCCCTCCTGCTCCTTGAGATCTGAAGTGGAGGCCCTGTTCTGGGAGCCCTCCTTGAAGGAGATTAGGAGGGAGAGTACCTGGAGGAAGGCCTTCTCTGTGGTGGTGCCCTGACTATGGAATACGCTCCCCAGAGAGGTTTGCCTGGTGCCAACGTTATATTCTTTTCATCATCAGGCAAAACCCTTTTTATTTTCCCGCTATTTTAATGTTTAATTAATTTTAACTGGAGTTTTAGTATATTAATGGTCGGATGCTGCGGGGTTTGTTTTATTCTACTTATTTATTGTAAGCCATCCAGAGACATTCTGTAGGGGACGGGATAGAAAAGCTTGTAGTAAATAAATACTCCCCATCACTGTGCCTCCCTGCATTGCCTCATCTCTGCCTCAGGCCACACTGGATTTCACCCTAAATCATTAAGGGTTCAATCCTATACAAGTTAGGCAGGAAAAGGCCTATTACTCCCAGCATTCCCCAGCCAGCAACTATAGCTGGGGAATGCTGGGAGCTGTAGGAGATTTCCCTGTCCAAACATGCATAGGATTTTTCCCTTAACTGAAGTCTTTCTGTAATCTGACTGCTTGACTAATGCATCCTTCATCTGGCTTGCACCATCTAATGGTAGTTAGAATTTTGCTAAAAGGGCAGTGAATGGGGTTCAGTTCAAAAAGAGCAACAGCTTTAGTTACTAGCAGAGTTCTTGCAAATTAATAGTTGCGTTTGCATTCAGGATTCCTGTCTCCATCCTTGGGATGAATGAAGGTGAGCATCACACCATTGAGGTATAGTATCTCTCTCTGCTTCCCAAGACATGAGATAATGTGGGGAGCACTTTCTAATACCATATTAATAATGTAATTCCTGGAAAAATATCCTGCATCTCATACCAAGCTGCCCATTCCCTCAGACATCTTGAGCCATTTTTTCCTTGATACTGCATGAAATGCCTCCTATTTCCTGTTCCATAGCAACAGTCATTTTGAGCTACATAAAACACACGGAACTAGGCTCAAAAAAGTCACACTTCAATCAATAATTCCATCTCACACAGCAGCCTCTACTTTCTCATAGATTGCTGTTTCATTTCACCATAAACATTTCTCAGGTTAATGCCTCCAGAAAGCTGACCACTGTTTCTTCAGTGCTCATGCCTAGCTCTACATCATTTCTGAGTAGTTAAATAATACTGTTACCCCCTCCCAAGTAAGAAAGGGAGAACCCATGCTTAATTTCCTCCACAGCAAGAACAACCTGTTTATTCCGAATCCCTGGTTCTAGTTCTTGAGCAAATAAGTAATTCATTAGAGGATATGTCCTCTTATTTCATCACTTTGCTCAGGAGCCTTTGGTGAAGGAAATCTATAAGTGTGTACCACACACCCCTGTGTGTACCAGATCACCCCTATCCATGTACTTTTTCACACTGTCAAAGAATTCCAAGGACAAGACTTCCCATTGGAGAAATCAGCAAAACTTGTTCTTCAGTATGCATTATTACTATTGTTGTTGACATTGACTCATTAATAAAGCTTTCTACCAATTTACTTGAAACAGAAGTTAAGCTAACTAACCTAAAATGCCATGGTTCCCTTCTGTGTATGTGTGTGTGAGAGAGAGAGAGAGATGGAAAGAGAGAGATTGGTGCTATGTTGGCTACCTTCTACTCCTCTTGTAAGGAGATTGAATATTTTTACTGAGAGATCAGCAATTTCAAATTTCAATTATTTACGAACTCTCCATATAGCTTCCAGATCCACCTTTCCTTTAAAATTTCTATAGGTTTGGAACCTATCAACCCACTGGCATGTTCAGCTCAAAAATCACATTACTACTTCATATAATGAAAAATCCACCACAGATCAATTCAACTTGTTTATTCATAACACAAACCGATTGTATATATTGTTGTTTAGAGATCTATCTTATCCTGTTTTAAAGACCAGGCATTATTGTCTTTCCTTTTTTTCCCTCTCAGCACCAAGTTTTCCATCCCATCATGGTTCACAGTGAGTTCTTCTATGTCCTCTTGAATTTAATTTCATAAGACTCTGGGATTTCAGTCCAAAGGAACAGATTGGAAGGGCAATAAACGGATTTCTGCCTCATTTGTGCAGAATGATCCCATTTGTGGCACACTTCACAATGTTTTCAGATCTGGTACATCTTCAAAAGCCATGCTAGCACATCACATGTTTTTAAAGCTACTTTCAGGATGTTGGAATTCTAATGTCTAATTAGTGACTTAGTAATAAACCATTGAAATCAGTAGGAATGTTACGGTTGACTCCAGTTGGGGAGGATCAAAACCTCAATAATTTTATTGTCACTAATGATAAGCCATTTTTCACAAATGAGTAGGCCCCATCCTGAACTCTGGCCTCCGGAGTGTAAGCAGTCCCTCTTTATTGCTGGATTGTGCCCCAAGTGGGATATTTTGTGCATGGTTAACTTAGACAGAGCTTTAAATGCTTGCCAAGTGGTTTTAATAACAGGATGTTATTTAAAAAGATTGGGAAGGATTGTGGGCAGTCACAGAGATAATTGCCAAGGAGGGAGAAATGAATCTTCAATCTAAAACCCACTTGGCTTTATCATTGGGTCAGGAGGGAAGATCCAGAAAATCCCCTTGTCGAAGAGTAAATGCTTAATGATAGTTTTGAACTTAGAGATGCTGGCAGCTCTCTAGATGCTTAGATCAAAACATCTTCTGAAGACACAACACAGACAGGTTTTACATTTCCATAAAAGGGCATTTCTTTTCACTTATGTGGAGAAGTGAAGATCACAAATATGTAAAACACACCATATATGATGGATGGATGGGTGATTGAGACAGCCAGACACTGAAAAATTATTTCTTCTCTGTAGTTGGAAAAGGATGTTGCCAAAAGCTCAATTGTCACCAGAGAGACCTTTAATGGAATTGTAATACAGAATCTAAGGAGCTAATCACTATGTTCTTTTTTCCCCAGAACCAGAGCTAATAACCACACTGGACTTCATCTTGTACAGCTCCTGAATGCTTTTCATCTTAAGAACATGAGATCATTCGTGCAGAATCTGACCAAACACCTGTTTGTAGTACAGCTTTTTCCCCCATAGTAACCTATCAGCTGCCCCAGTAGGAATTCCACAAGCAGAAAAATCTTCTAAACCAAATATTTATCACAGCTCTAATCCAATTAAAGAAATGATAACCAATTGATAATTAGGCTTTTCACTGAGCTGTTAATTAAACTGGCATATGAGTTAAATGATTTTTGCAACAAGAACCTGGTTTTTACTTATTTATTTATTTATTTTCTATCCCACTCAATAATTGATGCTCTCTGGGTAGATAATTCAGACCTGTGTCATAGCAAACATTGCGTTAGAAGAGGGGAAAGGGGGAAACGCCTCCTCTCAGATGGTGCATGGCCAACCTTACAGGAACATTAGGCACAATGATGCAGCAAAATATTTTGGGCTAACCCCGTCACTATCTGCAGAATTTATTGAATTTAATCTGCTGTCTCACTGTGGACACCTCTTAAATTGATTAAACATGTTAAAAGAAATTAACTGATTACAGAATTAAATATTGCAGCACTTATATGTATAATAGGCTCTTCATATTCCATCACACTCTGTGACTAAGGAGCCCAGGGACTGTAGCTTATTTCTGAGTGACTCACCAAGTTTAGGTCCAGTGTGTGTGGCACATTAGGGCCTACTTATATTATTCCCTAGAATCTAGGAGATAAAATATATAGGTCATCATACAGCATACACAGTCCCAAATATATCTTCTTTTCCCTTCTGCCAGCCAAGGAAGCTGCTGCCACTTCTCAGATGAGAACATTGGGCTGATTTCAAAATACGCTCCCACTAGATGATCTGACTGTCATTGACAGGAACCAAAAAGGAAGCTGCAATATGTCAGAGCCACAGGAGCCTGATCATCATGAGGTAAGGTGAGTAGTGCAATACATAAACTCTCCTATCTCATACATTTCACTACTAGCAGGGACATAAAGGGGAAACCTTTGTTTGACCATCTCCACAGAAAGACAAGCATTCAGTGTAAAGAAAGAGAATAGCATAAGCAATTGTCTAAAGGTATTCATTCACTTCTGAACATTTGGAAACATGCAGCACGTTGTAAGAAAGAGTAACTTATATTTAGTTCAACTTTTCACAAGGGCTGTCAGTCAAAGAACTTTTGATTGACAAATCAAATGTAGGAGAAGAGGAGATATGCAGGGGGTGTTATGTATTTGTGGTGTGTGGGAGTTTCTCCTCAATGTAATACACATTTTTAAAAAGTGATTGTGCATTGCTTAAAGAAGGAAAGGAATCTGTTTTCATAATGAAAATTGTGAACCAGACAACATTCTCACTGTCTTTGGTTGATGAATCCTTCCATAAGGATTTGGATGTGAATGGAATACAGAGGGTTTCTATTCTTTTAGCTACATCATCCTTTGCTCAAGCAAGCATATTATATTTATAATTATTGTGTTTATGTTTAGTGGCCATCATTGAACATAGTGCTTTACTGGTAATTTTTGAAACACAAAAGAGTTATTTCTACAAGGCTTATGATTTGCCCAACTAACCAGTATGCTTCCCCCCACACACACAATTAAAATGTTAATCAGTTAATAGCACTGACTCATTTGCAGCCCATTTTGCAGCACAACTGAACATCACAGAGGGAGTTGTCTTGTGCAATAAATACAATTTAGCTTTCTGTTTAAAATAGCTACTTCCTGCAAAGTTGATCTGCTATTCCAGAACTGCTGAAAATGCTTCACAAACTGAATCCTACATACCTGGAATACTGTGCCTAATATTCTTGATCATCATGGGGGGGGGGGCAAAATAGCTTGGGGCATTTGGTGCCTAGGGCAAAAAAGCCCTCCATATGGTACACCTAGGATGGAACAGATTTTAATAATTAATAGTAGAACTGAGAGTTTACTTTCCTCTCATTATACCACAAAAGGAGTAGTTCACCCCTGAAGTGAACTACCTTGCTTTCCCTAATATTACCAGACCTTGACCTGAATGTTATAGGCCTCGTGTGCAGTTTTCAAAAGTTTTCCCCATGTTGGTATTCCGTGTGATGGAATAATCTTACCACAAGCACGTATTCCATTAAAATGCATCTCCTGACATTCGTTTGTTATGTCGCCTGCTGCTTCAGGCACAATTTTGTAGAAAGGCAGCATGCAAATCAATGGACGGTGACGATGGAATGCATACAGGCCAGTATGGCATATCCATGACAGCAGCCAAATTGATCTTAACATGTACTGACCATGTATGTTGGCAGTAGCCTTTAAATCATGTTATGGTGATAGAACAGAAAAGAATGTTTTAGATGCAGCATTACTTTCCTTTTTAAAAAGGAACAGGAGTGTATCTCAGCCTCTCTCGTATACCCCTAGACATTAAGGTCCCTCAGGGTTCTGTTCACAGCCCACTACCCTTTATCTCTGGCATGCTCACACTTGGTGGTGTTATTCAGAGATCTGTATTTGATTATCAGAATTTTATGGTGACACCCAGATATGCTTGTCTATTCCTGCAGATTCTACTGAACTGCTGTCATGCCTTATTACTTTCTACCTGATGTTCAAGGTTCAGCATTTTTTAAAAAATGTATTTAACCTTCTTGCTTGAGAAGAACTTTTTGGATTCTTTCCAATCATCTGTACAATGAAGAGATAGATAGCCAACATCGTCATTGGGTACCTGCCAAGGGCCAACACCTAAGATCCTCCTAAAATTGCCCCTCCTCTTCAGCGTTGCAACTCGCTCGGTCCCAAAAAAACAGTGATGGGGGTGAAAAGGAGTCTCAGAAGGCACTTCATGTGTGCTCACTAGCTTGCTGTCCATTAATCAAGCAAGTGGTGGCTGTGATAGAAGGTCTGAGAGGCCTGGTGACAATGACGGTGAGAAGGTGGACTTGTGGAAGAAGGGGGCGCTTTTGGGGTGTCTTGCCCAACGTTACTCAAGGCCTGCATCTGCCACCGATAAGTGAAAGATAGGCAGTCCAGCAGTGCAACCTAAGTGTTAGCAGTTGTCCTTTGCAAAGTGCTTTTACAAACTGACATGAATGTATCCCTTCCTAAAAGTGATGTAGTTAACATTCCAGAGCAAAGTTCTAGTAGCATCCTCTGTCTTTATTCCATTTTCACTAATCAAGGTCAGGCCTCAATCCAAACTTATCTATAATGTCTCACAGATAACTGGAAACCTTTCTCACTTTAGCATTTTCAGCTGTTGTAAAATTCCACTGTTAATGTCATAACAAGAATTAAACTGTCTCATCGCATTACACCCATTTCATCTAGCTTCACTGGCTATTAGGGTGACAGTGCATTGATTGAAATTTATGTGAATTGTTTACAAATCAATGCTTAATCTTCCTTCAGGTTCTGTATCTGTAAATTAGCTTTGCCTTCCACAATATCTGGATTTAAAAAAAAAACAATGTTGAATGCCATTTTCTTTTTTTGTCATGTCTTTGTTGGATGGGGGAGGGGAAATTGATGGTCATCACATGGAACTTCAGACCAAAAGGTCCTATGAATTCATTTCTTAAAATGGTTCAAAATCAATTTCCCTAATCTGGCAAGGGGGACCCATGTACCAAACCAGACTTTCACGTACATTGCTGATGGAGGTACTCATCTGGAAGCCCATCCCCACCCCTATCACACTGTTGCCCTTTTGAACTGGCTGGATGCAAAGTGGGATATGCATTTGCATCGGAGACTGACATATTATATATAGATAGATATTCTATTCCCATGACCAGGGGTAGCCCCTTTGTTCAAGGGCAGTCCAAGACATTTTGCTGCCACAGGTGAATAACAAGATGACTCCTCCCCATCAGAAACCAGTTGGACCAGCCTTTGAATCTTACTTTAATACCAGCAATGAGGCAGTGTCCTCCATTGCACCTAAAGGCAGGGAAGTGGCTCAAGGTGAAAGTGAGGTGGGGATTGGGCAGGGTTCTGTTCTCCAACACTTTGCTGCCATTCCACCCCTCACACCTCAGCATCTGTCACCAGGGGAACTGCCTCACTTGACTAATGGGGCAAGTGGTCCTAGGATGGTGCACCTAGATTCAAATGCATCTGGGAGGCCTGATCCAGAGGTCCTCTGATGCCTCATACCTGCAAACAGATGTCTGGCATGGTTGGAGCAGTACAGATCACTATGAAGAGGGCCTTGGGGAAAAGCAGAAAGCAGCTCCTGGATTCAATCCTGCTCCAAACAGGTGGCTTGCAGTATCCCCTCAAGCATGTCCTGACTGGGCTTCTCCAGACTCATTAACATGCATGGGTCCAAATCTGAAAGATTGGCCCTTACACAGAGACACATTTTCATACACTGGTTGCTCTCAGTTGGACTGAGATGAGAATCCATTATAGAGAATCCATTATAGAGCCAATAATTCAGTCGCATACCTCGCAAACTGTGAAACTCTGCAGAGCTGAACATATCCTAATAAATAATAAAAGTCATCTGGTACAAATGTAAAATAAGAAGTCCTCGTTTTCTTTCTCTCTTTTTCCTTCTTCCCCTCTCATATGAGTTTTTTATTTATTTATTTTGTGCTACTGAAACCACACTATGTAAGTTGGTAAAGGCTTTAAAATTAATTCCCTTGCAGCATATCTTCTTTTTCATTTATTTATCTCCACTTTGCACACTATTAGTGGTTATTTCTGTTGCTAGTATTCAGAGCTGGGGAAAAGTTAAGTCTCCAAACCATCATCAGAGGCCATTTCATTAGCAGAAGCATGCACTATTTATATTACATATTTTGAGCAGAAATGCCCCTCTCGCTTTTATGAATAAAGCATATGCTTTTCCAGTCCATTTATGGCTGTTCACTGCACACAAGGAACCCTCTGCTAGCTGGTGCAGCGGAGCATTGCTGGATTCCGGCACCAAAGAGTGTATTTTAATCGCTCTTTCAGCTTGTTTTGCTTATGATCTAAGAGACAGCTGGGATGGGTGGAGGAAGGCTTTTCTTTGAAAAATATCATTAGAAAACGCCGAATTTCATGTTAAACTTTTTACCTCTTGCCAACTAAAAATCAAAGCCCTGCTCCACTATTAGTCCTGCTCCTTTTATAGTCACCTCAGCTTACTAATTAGGGTGAAGAAAGATTAACTGAACAGTTTGGGTAGGGAAGGGAAATGCATCTCGCTCTTTCTTTCCTACCCATCAGCTTTCCCAGCCTGGTGTCCTTTGGATGTTCTGCACTACAACCCCTGTCAATCCAGTGACTGTGGTCAGGGATGATGGGAATTGTAAGACAAAGCATCTGGAGGGCACGAAGATAGGAGAAGGTGGCTATATATGAGTTAAGGCCCAGTCCTAAAACTTGCTGATCCTAGGTCGCAATAAAGTGGTGGTGGGGAGGGGTCTCTTTCTTTCTCTGTTTGCAATTGAATCTTCAATATGTCCAGAAACAGGTCTTCTGATCTTAATGTGAGTTTCTCTTCAACATGCACACAGTGAGAGAAATCTTTTGCCCCCCTTCCTGCAGCTGCAAATGGCAACCCTGTTCGCTGGGGAATCAAAACAGCTTCTCACCCAATAACGGTGCTTACCAGAACAAAGGAGGGTAAATGGTTTGTTCTAGCAAATGCAGCTCAGTATGGATACCAGGCATCACCAACTCTCTGAACTACAGGCCAGAATCAGGCAGATGCCCAAAGCAGTGTAATCAATTTCAAAACAGGATGGCGTTCTGTACTTAGAACTCATAAACCCTCAAAGCAAGCTTGCAACTACACCAGCACTATAGGAAAAAAACAAAACAAAAACAATTAGATTTCCCAGGTAGACACTGATGCAAATATTCCCTGTCAAGCTTGGTGCAAACACAGGCAAACCATAAAGAGCATGGTTTTTTAATGCATAAAACTAGTATTGTTCTAAGCCAACCTCAGCCCTGCTCTGCACATGAAACAACAACTCCCTGGTTTAAAAAATGACAAGCTCAGGCCCCACTAAATGCATTGCTTTATTTTGTGACTTGAG
Source organism: Varanus komodoensis (assembly GCF_004798865.1). NCBI lineage: Eukaryota > Metazoa > Chordata > Lepidosauria > Squamata > Varanidae > Varanus > Varanus komodoensis. The sequence continues at coordinate 20,767,395 of NW_025335468.1, forward strand.
TGGTAATTTGCGCTCTGAGCTACCTTTTTGCCTGCACAACAGCCCCGTAGGTTTAAACCTCAATGGCCTTTTTGTTTCACGGAGAATGCAGACCCATGAAGCTCTGAAGGTGCTGTGCTATTTTCTTCTGCTAGAAAGAGGCATCTTTCATCTTCTGGGAAAGAAAGAGAGGAACAATTTAAAGAGAGATCTAATTGTTTACTGCTTAACCAGCATGTTCTTGTCTTCTGGGTCCCTGTGAAATGTCAGGGAGCTTGGAAATTCCCATGGGTCTGTTAGGGCTTTGTCTCAGCATATCTAAAAAGAACTTGATTTCTTTCTTTCCTTCTTTTTTTTAATTCCTCCATGATTTTCAAATATTAACGTTTGGCAATAAAGCCTTAGCATCAACAAATTGCCTAGAAGCCCTACAAGCTTAGGAAGATTGCATGACTTAGAGGAATGTGTTTGCATTAGTGGTTCTCTCCGGTCTATTTTCAAGGTGGGGCAGTTTAGCATTTAAGAAAGTATTTGAATAGTAGTGCAACATGGATTTGTAATTGTATATGGATGTCACGAAATAAATGGGGGGAGGGGCATGTGTGCACAGATCTCCATTTTCTATTCTGATGTGGCATTTCAAGGAGTTTTCTTTCCAGGTCACTAACTTTTTCTGGGTTTCAGTCACTTCAAAAGGTGTTTTCTTATAAACAATGTCTTTGTCTTTGCAGGAAGCTTCACAAATCATTCACAGTTCATTCCACAAACCAGTTAAGCCAAGTACTTGACTTGAGGACCCTTCAGTCTTGGGTTTAAGACTTTAACATACACACAATTAGGATGTCTTGATGATCTGTGGATCTCCATTTTCTGCTTTAATCAACCCCACCTAATGCAGGAAAAGCCTAGAAAGATACCTAGTCAAGGTAAGCAGTTGGAGGCCTCCCCCCTCATCCCAAACTAAATCAGATGCTCATCTTAGATTGGATCTGCAACATAATGAGGTAGAATTTGATGATAGTGCTGACGTGGCAAATGTATGGTGCTGCTTCAGACTGCAGTGACAGGGGAGCCACATTTTAATGGTCCCATTTGCTGAGCTGAACAGAACAGAACAGAACAGGAAGCATAAAACTAGAAGCCCCCTCATCTGTTTTCCATTTACAAATAATACTTTACTTGGAGGAACCATTACAAATGTTATCATCCACCTGCAGTCTGAAGTGGAAAGATCCACTCTTCCACTTTATATCCTGCAGTTTCTGTTTCCAGCTTACGAAGGAACTTCTGAGTCCATCCTTTTATTCTTTTGTAATTGCATTTGGGTTGGTTTTTTAATAATTGGAAAGAAAGGAATAATGTAGGGAGAGAGAGATTTTAAAAGCAAATGTTTTAAAATGTGATGAGACACTGGAAGAAAACAAATGTGTCCATTGCTATTTGCACCGAACCAGTACAGAAATCAGTGCTTGCACCATGTCAAAAGTACGTACTTCCTAGGGCATTGGAAAATCCAGCAGGATGGCAGTGGCAGAAAGGAGACATTTTTCCTTTAAATCAAGGCATGTGGAAAGAGTATGTCTCGCTTTCAATCAAGATTGCCCTTTGGGGATGCTTCCAGAAGTGTGATTTTGCTGGAAAGGTGCAGATTCCCCATGAACCTTGGGAGGGGAAGAAGTTGTTTTTTTTTTTTTTTAAGGAAAATTGCCTCCTTTTTGCCAACAAATTTCCATTACACTAGTAGATGCTACTGATATTGCCCAATATCACTCATGCTAAAGCATAGGCTGCAGTGTTGAATGCTTCCCAGAGTGAGATATTAGTGGCTGTCCAGATGTTTTGCCCTACAAGTCCCAGCACAGCCAACTATAAGGAATCTTGGGAGTTATAGAGCAACACATCTAGAGGGTCACAAGTTGCCCACCTCTGCACTAAATGCTCCTCCTACCTATAGTTTACTTCCCTTCAGTATGGCCCAGGAGGTGACTTTTTCATAGCTGAACTCGCTTCCAGGATCACATGCCAGCTGGGTTGCAAGAGAATCACCTCAGGGTACATACTGCATTAGTGGTGGTCCAAAGGCATTTTGCTACCTGAACTGGAGCTCTGTATGGCCAAGCCTTAAAACATTCTTTCTTCAGTGTTCAAACACCGGTTCTTGCATATGGTGTGGTTTAAACCTCCAAGTGCAATCCTGCATATGTCTACTTGAGGGCAGGGAAGGTTCAGTTGAGTTCAATCAGGATAAGGCGGCAGTTTTAATATGTCTGTCTCTTGCTACTACCTGATGCAAGTCACTTTCCTCTGAAGCATGGCAAGGCCATCCCTCCATTGGGACTAAAGAAGAAGAATCAACCCCCCACCTTTGGATGTTTTAACTGCTGTTTTTGCTTCATGCCATCAACTCATCTCCATCTTATGGCAACCCTATGTATGAAAGCTCTCCAAAATGTCCTGAGCACTGCTCAGCTCATGCATACTTAAGGCTGTGACTTTCTTTATGGGATCGATCCATATTTCATCTTCCTCCTCCTCTTCTGCATTCAACTTTCCCTAGTGATATTGTCTTCTCCAGTGAGTCTTGCATTCTCATAATTTGCCAGAAGTACGACAGTCAAAATTCCATCATTTTTGCTTCCAGGGAAAGCTCTGGCTTGATCTGATCTAGGACCAACTTGTTCATCTTTCGTTTGGTCCAGAGTATTCACAAAGTTCTCCTCCAGCAGCATGTTTTGAATGCCTCCATTTTCTTCCTGACAGCTTTTTTCACTGTCCAGCTTTCACATCCATTCATAGTGAGATTTTATTGTGCGATGATGATGATAATGCTTCTATAGTGCCCAATAGCCAAAGTTCTCTGAGTAATTTTGAACACTCATTAAGTATAATAAAATTCAGTACAAACTATAGATGAAAGAATCATAATAAAATTTCCCTGCAAAGATTTACAGTTAAAGGTAAACAACTTAAATAATTAAGATAGCTTGAAAAAAGTAGACCTGTTCAATGCCTGGCATAATTGCCTCTTATGTGCTGTTTAGAGCTATTAAATGTCTTGGCATGAAGGGAAATCTTTAACCTGGCACAAAGGAATAATAAGGTTGACACCAGGTGGGCCTCAGTGCGAAGGATGTTCCAAAATGTGGGAGCTGCCCCTGAGAAGGCCCTCCTCCTTGTCGCCTCTGACTGAGTCTCTCTTAGAGATGGCAGTTAAAGGAAAGACCCAGATGTTGATCATAGTATCCACATGGATTACAATTTGAGGGGTGTTCAGGTGAGTGTTGTGGTCCTGAGCCATGTAAGGCTTTGTAGATTGAAACCAGCACTTGAACTGGGCTCAGAGGCATATAGACAACCAAAGCAAGCAGCCCAGGATTGGTGTTTCCGGTTTGAATTGTCTGGTCCCGCTTATTAGTCTGGGTGCCAGATTGTGCACACACTGCAGCTTCTGAACCATCTTCAAGGACAGCCCCATGTAGAGCATACACTCTAGTAGTCTACCTTGGTGATTACTGGAGAACAGAGTACTGGAACCAGGCTATCACTGTCCAGATAGGGGCATAGTCTGGCCACCTGTTAGGGCGGGTAGACAACACCCCATGCTATGGAGGCTACCTGAGCTTCAAGTGACAAAGACGGCTAAGGAAGGAGCCCTGAGATACAGACTTCAAGGGGAATGCCACTCCTTAGCCAATCATCAGCAGATCTCCATTTTTTGTTTAAAACACAAAGCAAGTCTCCAGTCCCTTGTGGAACCTGAGATATGAAAAAAAAAAAACAGTACAGCCACTGTTTTTCCCATTGGTTCTATAAACAAAACTGCTCAGCCCCCACCTTGAGGGTTTTAGCCACTGAATTAAGCTATAGCAAGTTTTGACACACCCACTGTGGAAAAAACTTTCTGACTCACTTTTAAAGATTTTCTGGACTGCATTTGTCTACCCAAATAAAAAAGATAGAAACCAAAACAGGAGTTTTTTGTTTATTTCTTATTCGAATCTTATTAATAATTTCAGAGTTTGTAAGCATTTTTTAAACTCCTGCTTGGGTTGCTTGGGTTCATTTTTATAAGTCAAATGACTATTAAAAATAAATAAAATTATTCTGAGAATGCATATCACTACAGTTCATCATTATTATATGCATGCTACAGGAATCATGGCTGTGACTCAGAGAATGTGGATCATTCCAGCAGTACAAAGTTGCTCAGTGTTGTTATTTGCATTATTCCCAGTTTTGTTGGGGGTGGGGGGAATATTTGTCAACTCTGCAGGGCTGTTATCCCATCAACTGAAGCATTGGCTGTTTTAGAGAAATGGAGGGAGAACTGTGAAGCTGACTGTAGCAGCAATGCGCTCAAGTCTAGAGGGGGTCCTTGGATGGATGGATATGCATATAGCTTTAAGATTTAATTCTTGTGGAAGATCTGGGTGGATCACCTTCCTCTCTCTTTTAACATAGGCTTTAGAGCCGAGTCAATGTGCCGTGAGCTCCTCAGACATAAGTGTTTCCTCCTGTGTTGGAGTAAGAAAGCACACTCTTGTGAAAGTACTTGAATCTATTGTGTGTTACCTGGAGTGGACTGCAAGCTGAGACGCTCACCAGCACCCCCAGTGTAACCATGCCCTTTATACTTCCTATTCACTATGACTTTGAGATCCGAATCTGCAGCATCGCACAGGTGGCTGGCTGGACTGGCTCCTTACCATTGTCTCACTCCTCTGTAGGCATATTGGCCTCTCGCTGTCTGAACCCACAAGAAGTTCTGATAGCTGAAGGAATTTTGCCATGTCTTAATAACAGAGTTTATGGAGTCAATGTGTATTTCCTTTGGTATGTATTATTCTGAGTATCATCCTTACATCTGCCCTGAAGTATCTGGGGGGAATATCAAATGTTGATGTCATTCATCCAGATAACTCATCAATAAATAAATGTGAAATCTGGATTCTACAATATGTTAAAAGTATCTGTCCATAATAATACTGTAGCTGTATGAAGTTCTTAATGTATGGCAATACCTGGTTGTTATAATCCACTGAGCCAGTATATCAAACCTTGTTCTAAATGTTTCTATGTATTTAAATATGCACTTAATATGCTACAATATAACCTTCAAATATCAATAGGGATAATTTTGATGGCATATTTCATGTGGGAAGCACTTTACAACATGAGACCCCAATTTTCATATGAGAAACTGATATGAAATATGATATGAAACAAGATAATTCACTTGCTCCTTTAAACTGTCCAAACCCAGAGATAACAATAGATTCTTATGCAGTATAATCATTAATCTGGAAAACCAAACATCCAACAGTTCCCCATAAACTGAAATTAGAACCTCCCAGGTCAAATATAGGCAGGCACTGAAACAACTACGGTTGAAAAATCCACCCTTTAATTACTCTAATTGTGAAGATAGCAGGTGTTAGTAGGCATTAAACTAATCTTAAATGTGTGCCCTAAAACAGGTATCCTCAGGCAAAGAATCACTATCCTCTTTAGCAGGGCATTCCCAACAAACCCATCCTCCTCCCCCCACAGTGGCTAGGCTTGGGGTGGGGGGAGCCTCCAATTGGAAACAATAGCGGGCTTTTTTCAGGCCTAATTGCAGTGGTGGTGGTGGTGGGAGGCGGGGGGATTTCACTGAATACAGTGAGATTTCCTTCTGTAGAATTATGTTATAGGATTGTTTGTAAAGCACAACAGTTTGATTCCTATCCAATGTACAAGCTTTCTTTGCCCCAGGAAGGACTCATACTAGAAAAGAGATCGCAGACAATCACAAATCCTTATTAATTCCCCCCCACCAAAAAAAAAAAAAAAAATCTAATGGCATTTGAGTTAGTTATTCCACATTTTTAAATACAAAGAAGTACAATTCTTATGTGCATTTTTCACAATAATGCACATTGATGTGGAGTCAGAAATCAGGCCAGCACCTCAATCATATTTTTGGAAGCCTCTGTGCAAAATAAAACAGAAGGCTGGCCATTTTGATAAGCCATTGCAGCACTGCATCAATGGTATCAGTTACCAATCAGTTTACAGGTCCCATTCAAATTACTGGTGTTGACCTGAAGGAACTCTTTCTCCCCTGTGTTCTTGCCCAATTGCTAAGATGAACTTCTGGGAGAAACCCAGAAAGGTGTGATGAGTGGCAGCCAAAGAAAGAACCTGGTTTCCTAGTGACCCCCTTCTGTGGAATGCACTTCTCAGGCAGGTACACCTGGTATAGGTGCTGAATTAAGAGCACCCTTCAGTGTGACAGCCTGTAACCCTCCTAATTCAATGGTTTGTGGGCATCCAACAGAGGGCAGGAGGACTGCAGAGTCGAGAATTGCTTTCAGGTTTTCCCCAGCACTCCAAAACACTGGAGCAATTTTTCTAAGACTGCAGCTGGGACTATGGCTATCCAGACAGCATCTAGCAGACAAAAGGATAACATCCTAGGATTTCTTCTTCCAGCAAGCTTTTGATCTTCAATCTGTTGTTTTGATTCTTAACTTCACTACTGTCTCTTTAACATTTTTGACAGCCATTCATAGGGTTGTCATCAGTTTTGTCTTACCAAAGGTGATTGATGAGATTTCATATATATTAGAGCTCAGCCCCAAAACCTATTTTCATGGTGAGTGCTGAACCTCAAGTGTCTGAATGAATACTGGAAAGGGGGCAAAATGCACAAATGCATCCCACCTCTTTCCATTGAATCATTGTCACTGCATCTGGGATTGTTGAGCAGAATCATCCCTGTTTGGAAGTATGTACAGATGGAATACTTGCTTTGCACTTCTGTAGAAATAAAATAGTACCATTATGCATTTTTTTCCTTTCTCAGACAGAAGAGGAATAAGATTAGCAGGTTATGATGAACACAATATCCACTGAAGATGAATCATGAGATGATTGGCATGCAGCAAAACTTAGGCAAAGGCTGCAATTCTAAACTTAGGCAAAGACTGAGAGCTGGTTTTATGAAGTGGTTAAGCGTACTGGACTGCGGCTCAGGAGATCTGGGTTCTAGTCCTCACTCAGCCACAAAGCCCCACTCACTGCCTCTCAGCCTAGCCTACATAAAGGCTAGGACTTCAGGATAAAATAAAGAGGAAAACCTTGCAAGCCAGCTTGGGTTCTTGCAGGGGGAAGAAAGGCAGAATATTTATTTATTTATTTATTTATTTATTTATTTATTTATTTATTTATTTAGACAGCTTATATGCCACCTCCATTGCATAAGCCTCGGGGCGGCTTACAATAATTAAAATCCCAAGTATAAATACAAAAAAATTCATAGAATAAATAAAATACATAACATAGTGGAAACAGCCTGGTTTAAAATCAACATATCAACCTTAACAATTAAAATAGCGTTTAAATAAATGCAATGTAAGGCTAATAAATCCACTTGAAAATAAATTCCATTGAATTCAATGGGGCATGGCACATAGTTTGCTTAGAGGTAAACACAATGGGAAGGCCATGTCTGTGGGTAAGTGTGCATGTAAGTTTGCATGATCCTCCTGGCCAATTAGTTACACAGCCAATTGGTTGTGACTCCTCTTCATTACTCTTTTTTTTGTGTCAATGTGAATATTGCACAAGGCAAGGGCAATCTTGTAACTTCAGCTAAACTGCCAGCAGTACGTATTTCCCCTCTGACAGGGGCTAATCTGGAAGGAGGAGAAATAAAAAGATTTTCACCCAGCTTTGGGTTGTTTTTTTTAACAAGGTTACACCAGTCTTTGGGGTTTAGGGCAAACTAGAAAGAGATTTATATGATATACCCTGACTTAGCTGACTATTTGCATGTGGAGGAAGGAATGTCCAGTGGACAGTTTTTTGTTTTGCTTTTTAAATCTGGATAAATCCTGTTTCTGCATTTAGATTCAATGCCTTCTAGTTCAATGGGGTTAGTTCAGTTCAGTGCAATGGGTTCTTTGGGGCATGCGAAATTTCTGCCTCAGTTTCCCATTTATACTGCAGGGATAACAGCAATCCACTTCAGTGGGAGAGTCCTTACAAGGAGCAAATATAAGAGCTATAAAGCACCATGAAACAGTAGCAATCATCAGTTGCATCTGTTATAGTCCAAGGGTGATGTTTTGAAGAATCTTTCTCTGACTAACACCCCAAAATGAGCTGTGTTTGTTTCAGTGCCAGTGCCTGTATGGAGAACACAAAGATGGCTTCTAAACGGATTATGATTTTAGTGTTAGTGGTCCTTTGTATTGTCATGTTGTGTTTTTGCTCTGTTTTATGCTGCCTATGGATTTTAATATGATGCAATCTGCCCAGAGAGCCTATGGTTAGTGGGGTGGCAAACAAATCAAAATCCATGCAAAGTGCCTTTCTCTCAGCCCTAGCCAGCCATTCCTATGGCCCTCACCCCATCTGCAGAGAGTTAAGCAGCAGGTCTGATGGGCAAAACCTTCAGGTATCCTCAAGCCCCCATGCACGTTCCTCTGAGAATCTAATTGTCCAGCCTTCCCCACCCTATGATTTGGAATGTAACTCCCATCAGACCCAGGCAATATCAGCAGTGGTCGTGAACGGTGGGGATTATATGGAGGATGAGGAAGGTTGTAACTGCAAGCACATGGTCTCCTCAATGGGGGCTGAACAACTTCCACCCAGGAGCTATTCAGGGTGGCAACCCAATTTTGGGGGTGCATGTCTCCATAATGAGAGCAGCCATGGATCAGGAGGCCCACTGACAGGAACCACCAGCCTCCCCTGCTTCCAGAATAGCGCGATTTTGGTCCTGGTGGCTGCCCAAAGGCCCCCTCCTCTTACCTAGAAGGGGAAGGCCAGCGCAGCAGCCTCACCGGGCTGGGGTCCTTCCACACCTGTAGCGGGCATGTGCGGAAAGCTCAGATCTGCATGCCTCCCAGCAGGAGCAACCTGGCCAGGCATTGCCCGAGGGGACTAGGGCCAGGCAGTCTGCGAGTGAGAAGTGCGTGCAGCGCCTGGCCCATTTTGGACTCGGTGAAATGGCCAGTCCAAGAACCCGAAGGTGGCGGTGGGCGGTGAGCAGGGGGCAGAAGCAGCCCGGCTCGCTCGGGAGAGACCACGCGCCGGCTGCACGGCCTGGAGCCTCGCTTCCCCGCCCTCCTGTACTTTTCTCCTCCTCCCCTTTGGGATTAAGCACAATGGCTGCTTTTTTCATCACCAGTCTCCCTTGCAGTAATTCGGATCTCTTGCCTAAACCTGCTCAAAGGACTTAAATATACATACAAGGTAATGTGTTTAGATGGGAACTCTGGAAGTTAAAAAAAGGGCAAAGAACCAAAGCAGCAGCAGCAGCAGCAAAAGACTTTGAACTAAAGAAAGACATTTGGAGAAGAAAAATAATACTAATAAAATGATCTGGATTTCTTTTGCAATTAGTTTTGTTCAGTGTATTTGCCCATTGAACCAGAAGTCGATAACATACACCTCTTACTACACCCTTCAAATGGTCCTACTTTTCCCCCAAGGTAAGAGGCAAATCAGGCCGATATGAAGTGAAAACTATAAGTCGATTATTAATAACCTGGACTATAACCCTTGCATTTAAACCAATAGGCACTAACACCTTGGTGCGCTATACCGAAGAGCGGGCGCTGATTGCTATCAACTGACGGACGGATATGATTTCTCTCTCTGTCGGATGTTGCAGCAGAAATGTATTCTTCCCTGCACCAACACACACAATCCTTGTTGTTACATGTGACGTTGTGACAATTAAAGAACCAATGAGGTTGGTGGGGGGTTTGAAGGTGATTAAAGAGGCTTCATTAGGGTCTCCACATATTACCTAAACAACCATCCCACTTTAGGGATTCAGAACATGATCCATGACCCAGTTAAACCGTCTTATGCCGATATATGCCCGGATTGGGAGCCCTCCCGAGCAACGTAATCCAGAGCACAAGGTGACTTAGTTCCAGGGAGCTGGAGGAGGACTCCCTTTGCCCACCGCATGAACCGGGCAATCCTCTACATCTCTCTTCAGCAGTGAGCCCGCTCGCTTCAGAAGCGCCTTCTCTCAGGTTACTGCGCATGGGCTTGCAGCCGCATAGGAAGCAGCTCCCCATCGGAGCCCAGAAAGCGGGCTGCGCTTATCAGCCCCCGCCCCAGATGAACTGCCACCTGCAGAGGAAACGTATCTGGGACTGCACGGCCACAGTCGCGCTGGGTCTGGACTCGAGGTCTTCCCCAGGCAAAGGCGGGGGCAAATGGGTCCGGACATTCGCTGTCTGCGACGGCTGGGCTGCCATCGGAGGCAGGAAAGGGATCCCGCAACTAAAATGCACGCAAGGAAAATTCCGGGGCGGAGCAGGAGGGGGACCGCTTCTCCCTCGGCCCCCCTAGCGTCGGGTAATTAAGCGGAGTGTCGCTGCCGTCGCCGTGGTCATTTTTCTCCCCAGCTTTTTTGAAAAATAAGATGATTATTAAAAATTAATTTCTTGATTTCGTTGGCGGCCCCAGCCCTGGGTCACGTGCGGCGGCGGCGCGTTTCCTCTGGTTGCGCTTCGTCTTTCAGTTATGCCGTCAAGCTAATATATTGTGACTGCTCTTCTCTCTTGTGACAAAGCCTCGCAGCTGCCTCCGAATCAATAGATGTCAAAGAAATAGGAAAACAATCATGACAGAGAACTTAAATCCTGGCGAGAGTCTGCATCACAAAAAATAATTTTTAAAATGTGCTTCTGTTCTCAGGGCAGCAGATTAATTCCTCTCCCCCGCCCTGTTTTAAGTTTAGTCCATTCTATATTCCGGTACCTACCTCGCCTCCGCAACACACACACACACACACACACGGAGCCGACACATCTACATCTGTTGAATTTGTAATGTAATTTGTAATTACTGCCCTTCATGTGGTCCAATGCCTTGAACCATCTTTAATTAAAAGCATAATTAAGGGAAGATCTAAAGAAAGACAATTACCAGATGGTCTTTTTTTTTTAAGTCTGTTGAAGGATGTATAGTGGTCCTTCTCTAATTTGGATTAAGAGACACGTTGCCCACGACATAGTTTGCAAATGTTGGAGAGACAAAGTGTGTGTGTTTTGCGTCGCTGCCAAGAAATAAAAAAAGCGAGAAGAAAAGATTTTAGACAGGGGAGGAGATGGAATGCTTTTTGTCTGATCGATAATGGAAAGGCAGAGGCGGGGTGGGGGGATCGGTGCTATATGGACTTCCTATATGGGACGGAGTTCGTTTCCTTTAAGAGCAAAAATAGTTGGAAGGTGATCGTGACTTTCCCTCTCTGCGTAATAAGAAATGTAGCCATGGAGTTCACGACCTCTTGAACTTTGCACCTAACTAAATGTTGACGAGCTCTGCCCTAAACAGTGAAACTGAGCAGTCAAACCTTTTTTTTCCATTCAATGGGACTTAAATCCACATAGGTCTGTCTTCTGTCTGTCTGTCTGTCTGTCTTCTTTCTTCCTTCCTTCCTTCCTTCCTAGTGATCGGTAATATCCAATCTACAGTTCCTTAAAAATAAAAAAAGTCTTGGCATCGAGAAAATTGTGTGCATTTATACATTGACAATCAATTCAGCAAGAAGTACTTGCTCTGGAGACTGTAGAAAGGCATGTGGATTTTCTTGCACCAATGTAAATGATTTTAAGAAATTATTTTTGGGGGAAAAACATGAATAGTGCTTTCAGGTACCAAATATTATCTGTGATCATTTTCCAGTACCTTTATACCTCTGTCAACATTACTGTTAAATCTGGGATGTTCTGTTTTCATTTTTTTTGTTTTTTTTTTTGTTTTTGTTTTTTGTTTGTCTTGAGTACTAAAAAGCTTGCCTTATTTTGGTACATTTTCAAGCAAGTTATTCTGCTATCAACTATTGAGAATAGCTTTTATTTTTTAAAAAAAGTCCCTTTAGAAGAACAAGTCAGACCAAAACGAAGATATTTTAAAAATGATTTTTCACTTCAGTTTTGGATAGAGGGGGAGGGAAGAAGTTAGAAGGAGAAGATTAAGCATTTTTCTTAATTCTGTATATTACATCAATCTATATCAGAAGCTGATCTGCTGCAGTTGTTCTTCATTTACATCCACATCCTCAAGTTTCAGAGGAGACCATTTACTAGGAGAGGAAGGTGGGGAAAATATAGCCCCACACACAAAAAATATGAATAATGCAACGAAGTACAGAATTATGTATTAGCACAAAATTTCTAGGGGAAGCTAAGCATAAAAAGAAGAACAGGAACAACGCTGCAATATAAATTAAATTTTGGCTGTATTACTAAGATTCCATTATTTGACTGTTCATATTCAAAGTAATGCAGCAATGAATTGTAATCATTTCAATTATCTTCAAGATAGTTTCTTTAGGATACAAGTTGTCAAAGATCTTTCTTTCTTCCTTTTTTTTAAAGAACATTCTCGCTGCTCCCTAGGTCCATTTTCCAGACGGTTTGTCGTTCTTGCTGCATGATTTAGTTTGGGGCTTTTTTGCATACATGGATTCTCTTACATTTACTCCAACGAAAGTGTTCATCCAGCATCTTCTCTTAATGCAGATCGACAAAATTGGTGTTGAATTCACCACTGGCCACTGGACTCTCCAGCCTTCTCTGAGCATTCATTCTCTCTCTCTCTCTCTCTCTCTCTCTCTCTCTCTCTCGCTATTGTTGACCTTTCCTGCCTAATGAACTTGGAACTGTGATAGACTTTTTTAACTGTTATTTTTATTCCTCCTTCCATTAAGTATCACTCAGGGAAAGTTGAGAACTTTCAAGTCCCATTGACTCCAACTGGAAATATTTAACAAGAAGATAATTTCCAACGAAATCAGTGAGGTTGTGAGGAAGCTTAAACTTGGCCAGATTCTGTTCATCATTCTTTTTAAAATTCTGGCTTCATTTTTCCCAGAAGATGTCAGAGCATAGATGGAATTCATGCTTTTATTTTAATAGCGGGAAAAGCAATGGAAAACAAGAACCTTTATTAACAGTACCTCCATACAGCCAACCTAATCCAAAAAAGCAGGTTTTTTTCTCTAACTCAAAACCACCTAAATATGTTCTTATTAGGAGCTGATTTATAAATTACATCTTTAACCCCATATACTAAGAAAACAATCCACTGGTAATTGTTTCCTGTACAAAACCCTTCTTTGAAATTAATGGGTGCCATGGACCAGCAGAACTGTTTAAGTAGCTCCCCTTAAGTTTCAGAACTTCCCAGTGTCCTAATAGCTCCCTTTAGCTACAAACTACTAAAACAGTCTCTTTTCCCCCTATTGCTTTAGCATTCTTTACTGAAGTACCTCTTCATCGATGACAGATAGATTGTTACTAATTATTAGACATTAATGATTTGTTTCTCTCTTTTCTAAAAAAAAAAAAAAATCACTGCCTCATTTGACTGTGTTGGTTTTCTCTTTTGATTAAAAGGGCCCAGTTCCTGATGTTTAAAAAAACTGCCTGCTTAAAACTCTTGCTGTTTAGGGATTTTCAGGTCTCTCTTCCACTTTTTCAAACCATCCTAAAGGCTCAAATTCACCATCCAAAGATATTATATTTGTGAAATGTCTCTCTTTGTTGGGGCTTTTAACACCTTCTTATAACGAATCATTTGTTCTTTTCTCTTTAATTTTGATAGACAATTAGCCATCAAATATACACCAGTTGACTGTAGCCGAGCATTAAACTCGCCTTTATTTGACGCTAATTTAGCATAACTGCTTTGTTTAACTTTGCCTTATAAGAACCAGGTTTTGTAGCAAAAAGAAAAAGAAAAAAAGGTGTAATTTTATGGGGGGTTCCATTTCTTTTGGCCCTCTCTGCAGCAAGCACTTTCCTCTTTGTAAACTGTTCTGCTGGGCAAGTACACCATTTCCTACTGCCTGGCACCTGGAGTCTAGGGGAAAAAATTAGCATTGATATAGATTTAGTTGCAATGTAATCTCTTAAATCTGTCCAAGATTCAGAGAGATAATTACACTTTCACTGAATTGCCAGGGGTCAGCGTCTCTGTGGACCTGAGGAGTTGATTTACTAACAATAGTGTTACATAAAAAATGGTGTTTGAGATTATAATGCTAATAGATGCAGTCACTGGGGAGAACACGCAGGCTAAAACTAATTCGATGGAACTTCAGTTTTGTCCTTCTTCTCTTCTTTTACCATAATTCAAATCACTTTCATCATTTAATTTATAGGAATGAGTTTGGTAGCAATTACAGAAAACTGGAAAAATTGCATTGCAGTGTGAGTTGTTTCTGGTTAGCTTGAGCCTGTGATTTTTGTTTTCTCCCTTCTTCTACCCTTTCCATTGTAACTAAGGTGGCTGCAGGTTGTGTTTTCTATATAAACTGAAATCAGACCAGGAAAACAAGGCTGATTTATTTAAAATGGATAAATATGAATTTCCCCAACAAGATTCTGGCATTTGGTCAATTAAAAGAGCCCAGATCACCCTGCAGGGGCCTGCTTCATATCTTGGTAGATACCTGGAATCCTTTAGCTGGACTGAGCCTTTATGATCATTCTCTACATCCACGTTCATTCTTCTCTGTTGGGAAGGGACACAGGGAAAAACTCATTCACGTAGGCCTGCATTTCACAACTGCTTTACTAGAAAGAACTGTTCATTTCAAATAAACCAGGCTATAGTTTGTCCCACTAGTCATGTTCACAATAATTCAAAATCCAAAAACCCAATAAACTATAGATTTAAGATATATTTATTTACTTACAGCATTTTATACTGCCCCACATCTAAACAGATTCCAGAATGGTGAAGAGTAAAAAAAATAGTCATAAAAGATAAACCAGTATTTTAAAACAGAATCGGTAAAAACTGTGGCTGGTTAGTCGTGGTTACAGTGATTTGGGGGGCCCAGGACTCAGTGAGAGCCACTGGATTTATTTCTATCCAATCATGTATAGGATTGTGCCTTTCCAGTTACAGACTGGGACACATTGGAAGCAAATGAAGTACAAACTGGCATTCAAGCACCAGAGTTAATATAATTAGAATTATGTTAAAATAAATGTACATGTTATGTATGTTATATTAATGGTCCAATAGGCCTCCTCTGCTATCCACATCCATATATGCAGGCATATTGGCACCCCCAGTGTATGAAATAGCCCCACTTTCCCAGGCTATTTCCTGCATGGAATAAGAAGCAGAGGTTCTCCGTAGCTGACCAAATTACCACATATGAGTCTAGATTAAACATATGCCCTAAGCTAGACATAGCCCTATTTCCTGGGAAATAAATCCTATTTGTTTCTGTGAGATTTACCCCTAAGGAACGCTGATGCCTCCTGCCTGGATTTCAGCGGAAGAACCTGCTTCCAAGTAGGAAGTGCCTTTGCCTCATCAGTACTGTGACTGCTAAGGTGCCTCTGCTCATAGGCATGTCCATGTCTCTTGACTTGAACCTGGCCCAGAGGCTCCTCTAAGCCCTACAGGCCCATGAAGGGTTTCCTACATTGCTACTGTCTTGGGCTGGCTCCAGGTAAGTCTGTATGACTCTTCACTTCATTTCACAATGGCTTATTTTCTGGGGACTGAAAACTGGTAGGAAAGTCCATATGTTGCAGAGCAGAAGCTGACAGTCACAAACATCCTGCCATGAAGCTCCTAGAACCTCTGTCCAGTGGTGCCATCAGGGCAGGACAGAAGTGCAGGTACTCACATAGAAGAACAAGTGGGAAGGTCCCCAAAGGGAGCAGAGCAGGTTAGCACATTTTGAAGAAAGTATTCTAAGAAGCAGGAGGAAGGCGTAAAGCCCCTGAATCTTGAGACTGGAATCACCTAAGCTGTCTCCATTGTGATCCCATTTCTGGGAAGAAAAAACAACTTTGCTCTGGAAAATGAGTCTGTCTGCTTATTGACATAGAACATAATGGCATGGGCAGTGCTGTTTAGTTAGAGCACTAATAAATCTCTTCCTTAGCAGTGTCAGTAGGCTCATATTTATTTATTTCATTTTGCTAAATGCAAAATAAATACAGTTTTGGAGGCAGAAGACGCAGCCACGAAGATTTAGTGCTATGAATTTATATTTACATATTAATATACCTATTTGCATATCAGACTATCAAATCTCTGCTATCCAGCACAGTCAGTCTGAAGCCCCTTACACACTTACTTAGGAGTCAATGAACAACATGGGCACTTTCTTATGAGCAGACACAAATAGGATTACACTGTACACACCACCACTGCTTTGTAAACACAGTGGTGCCCCTATTACCAGAGAAGAATAAACCAAATAGGTTAGAGCTTCAGAAATCAATGGCGCATCCATATGCATGCATTCTCAGAGATTAGTCCCACTTTCAAGGGGCTTACTTCCAAGGAAGAGTGCTTAGCATTGCAGCGTTGCAGTGCAATCCTACACATCTGTCCTCAAAAGTCAGCCCTACAGAGTCCAATGGAACCAACTTTCGAATTGAGTGGCTATAGGAGAGCAGCCTTAGCAGAGTTCCAGAAATGCCTTCCCTGAAAGTTGACATCATTGCTTTCAAACAGAAATTGCTGCTGAATCCATATGCTTAGAATTCAAGCCTGGTTCCAGTTGGATTACAGTGGCCTAACTAGATGATGGATCTACCTTTAGCTCTGTGCAAATACCAGAGAGGAGAGCTGCATTCAAATATGGGATTAAAATGCTTGTTGAAGACGTGCGTTCTTTTCCTTGCGGAACAGGAGCTACAGCTCTTATTGTTCAAACAGGAAAGTGTTGCTAGATTTGTTTTGAATGGATGCAGTCCAGCACACTTAAACCCAAAAGAGCAGGATGGCCTGCTGGACAGGATGACAAGAGAAAACGAGCAGTAAAGAGCAGCTTGATTTGAGATGCATTGCTTGCTTGTGTCCTACATGTTTTAACAGGAAATGCAGAGATTTAGGGGAACGTGAAAAGTACCCCCTCTCAGGAGAGGGACTGGAAGCTTTAGGTGGTGGTTCCTGAATTGCACCCCACTGGCAAGAAGCAAAGCAGGCCCGTTCATCCTTGAAATGCCGGGCTGGGGGCAGATGCCATGTCTCCTGTTTTCTTCTGAGCCACAGGCCCAGTTTTTGGTCCTTGCTCAGACACATGTGCCTTTTCCTTTTCCAGAGCTCTTGATTAGCAGTGTAGGGGGAGAGGTGGCACAGCTTTGGGGAAATACTTTTGGCCTTTCTTGACCCCAAGACAGCTTGAGAGGGAAAGGTGAATCGGATTCCCTCCAATTAATGGGAAGCAGCTCCTGGGGGACTCAAAAGAGGGAAGAGATGGCCTAGAACACTCTAAAGGACAGCAAGAAAAGCTGGAGCACAATCTCTTCTGCAGCAGGGTTGGGCAGAAAGTAGATCTCTAGCTGTTTGGCTTTTCAGCTCCCAAAATTCTGGCCAGCAGGGCCAGTGGTCAGAAATTCTGAGAGCCACCGACCAAAGCAGCTGGGGCTCTCCTTTCTGCCCTCCCCTACCTTGATCCAGTCCCCTTCAGCTATGCTGGACTGAGTAGCTGGAAAGCACTAGGTCAGGGAAAGGTGTCTTCTGCAGGAACCTGCCTGATCTCTAAAACAAGGTAGCAACAAGCAGACAGACTCCGGCCTCAGTCTGCTGTAGCCATGCCATAACAAGACTTCGCTGGAGTGTGTGCAAAGTGCATCTCCCCCATAGATGGAACGTGACTGGGTATGCTCTTCCTTACTTGGATGGTCCTGGCCTGCCCAGGGGGCTTAAACCCCAGCTGCACTGCTGACTTTTAAGCATAAGCCCGCAGAAGCAGAGTTCGGGCCAATCACGCTGCACCCAAAGTTTCAACCAGGTCCCAAGAAAAACGTGGCAACGTCGCTTCTACCCGCCTGAAGGCGAAGGCGAAGGCGCGTGCGGGGCCCCGCGAGCTTGCGCTTCAAGGCAAACGTGGGCCCCCTTTCGCCCTCCAGAAGTGCCTGGCTGCGGATGGCGAGCGCGGCGCGCCTTAGGCGCAGCTGCCGCCCCCCGCCCGCATCCCCGCGCGTCTCCGGGACCAACCGGCGCTTCTGGCTCGAGTGGGCCGGGAGGACCTCGCCGCCGGGCGGGGCGGGCCGGCCTCGCAGCCTCCCTCCCCGCGGCTGCGTCCCACCCAGGGAAGCCTCCCGCGCTCGCCTGCCGCCCGCGTCCCGCCCGGACGCAGCGCGCCCGGCCGCGCCGCGGAGCAGGACTTTCCGGCCGCCGCCCCGGGAAGCGGGGCCCGCGCAGAGCCACCTTGGCGCCCCCGCGGGCTGCGGGAGCCGCGGGGCCGGTGCCGCCCGCTCCCGAGGCGCTCCCGGGCAGCCCTCGTGGCCGCGGCCGGCCCGGTAATTGGCGAGCCGGGCGCTGCGGGGCCCGAGAGCGGCGATCGTTCGCCAGCGGCGGGCCTGCCGCGCCTCGCTCCTGCGGCGCGTCCGCGCTGCTCTGGACCGCCAGCGCCCGCCCGCCCCGCCGCCGCCGCCGCCCTTCTTCGGGCACGCGGGAATGACAAACGCGCTGCTTTATCCATACAATTTATTTCATTATTGTTGCCAGCACGAAGCATCACAATCAATCATAAGGAAGGCCAGTTGGCAGGTGTCAATCTTGGTCTGTTTTTGTACGTCTCAGTCTATATTTAATCCAATTACAAGGGTCAGAGAGTAAGTGCAAATCCCCTTGTTACAACTCACATCTTATTCAAGATTTAAAGTTAAAAAAGTCAACTGGATCACATGGGCGCTTTGGGGAAGCCTCGATACCTTAGGAGGGGACAGCAGCTAAATTCTCCCCCTCCCGACGCGCGCACACCTTTTATTATTATTAATAGATTTCTTGAGGGTCGGGGTGGCGTCGTTTTCTCTTTCTCCTTTCCAAAGGAGCGTGCTTCTGAACAAATGAAGTATCTTGTTATTTTGCTAAGGGAAGAGGAGAAGCTTTAATGATGGGAGATCTTTCCGCTCGTTGCCCTTTCAAATACAATTGTAGATCGAACTCAGCCTTGTCACGTCGAGGAAAAGTGAATTTCTAACATCCAGGACGTGCCTGTCGACTTTCAGCGAACTGCATCCAATCACCCCGAGGGAATTCAGCTAATGTCTCAGTCGGGGGAGAAAAGGGGGAAAGCAAAAGAAGGGGGGGGGAGGAAATGCTCGAGGATGGGGGGCAGAAACACAAATCAAACAACGTTGGCCAGCATCACGCTGATTATGAAAATGTTTTCGAAGGAGGGGTGGAAACGTGGGGCGTGGGGGTTGAGTGGGGAGAGGATGGGAGGCAGATTCGGTTCGCGCCGGAGCCAAGTCAATATCATCAAAAATCCTGAAGGGGGCAGAGAAGAGGGAAGCAAAGCCGGCCTTGGGGAGCTTGGTTTCTCTCTTCCCCCATCAACTTTATTCTCCCTCCGGCTTGATTTTCCTCCTGCTGCCCCCACAGTCTTAAATTAAGGCTGCCATCCTATGAACCCGGCAGGACTTACTTTGAGTAAACACACTTAGGATAGCACTGCACTCAAAGGAACTTTAGAAGAAAACAAACCTTACAAGTAATTTGGCAGACTCTATCTTTTCTTTCTTTCTTTTTCTTTGAACTGTTGACAAACCGGAGTGGAAAGATCAGGGCACTGCAAACCTAAGCTTTCCTTCGCAGAATGATAGCCCTGTGTTTGGATGCCGTTTGGACACTTCTCTTCAAGAGAATATGGGCGCAACCGCACAGATCTGATGATAATAATGAAAGATCGCATCCATGGCTTCTTCTGAACCATCTCCCCCGTCCTCCCTTCCCCAAGACCTTATTCAGCATCCAGATCTTAACAGACGTGATTGGAGCTCTGATGCTCCATTTCTAAGGGACCTGCTTTTACTTGCAGAAGAAGCCAGCTGTGTCTTATTCAAAAGTAACCCGCAATAAATAAACCCTAAGGGATAGTCTCCTTAGTAAGGATGTGTGGTCTTCGGATCCGACCCTTTTTACATCTGATCCGAAATACAATGCTGGGAAGCCGG
Source organism: Varanus komodoensis (assembly GCF_004798865.1). NCBI lineage: Eukaryota > Metazoa > Chordata > Lepidosauria > Squamata > Varanidae > Varanus > Varanus komodoensis. The sequence goes on from NW_025335468.1 coordinate 20,787,335, forward strand.
TCCCACCACTTTTCAAAGGGGTGGAAATTTCCCATCATGCATGTAGGACAAAGGTGGTGGACAAACCACACCGTCTTTTTGGAGGCTTTGCCATGGGAGCAGAAGGGAGACTTTGGTTAACAAGATGCCAGAGGAACAGAAGTAGTTATCAAATTGTCCAAAAATGTTAAAGTTAGGAGGTTTTGTGCCCAGACCTATGCTGCTCAATAACAGTAAAGGAGCGTTTTGCCACGGATTTAAACCTGAATAGGACTAACAATCTTACACATGACAACTCAGAAACAAGTCTCACTTGAGTTCCCTGGAATTTACACCCAGGCAATTGCTTTGGGAGTAAGTCCCATTAAACCCCGACGGAACTTAATTCTGAAAACACAAGTATAAGATTGTACTGAGGTCTGAAATCCAATGCCAATTTATCTGGGAGGAAGCTCCAATGAATTTAGTGGCACTTACTTCTGAGTAGACATGCATAAGATTGCACTGTAATGTAGGCAATCTCCTATGTGTATGAACCCTTGGAAGATGCCATTTCTTCCCTCTTACTGTAGTTTGTTCTTTCATAAATCAGTTACAATTATCTGTAAAGTTAATCTGAAACATAGTTAGGATAGAGAGACAGACAGACATTCATCTCTGAAACCGAATCATGTGCAAGAAATACAGGCAACAACAGGGAATTTTCTTTCCTGAAATCAAAGTCTCATTTCTAGCAAAAACAGTTACTAAGTATCCGACTTATTTGAAAGACACATACCTTTCAGAAGGCCATCAGTTCCCTCCTCCTGGAGCATCCCCCTTTTTCCTTCTATTCAAGCCACGTTTCTCCTCGCAAGATATTCCCCCTGCTCTGTAGGGTTTTGTTTTCTCCCTGGCTTGCTTTTTATTTATTTTTTCTGCCCCTTCCAAACCCTTCCTAGCAGCTAGTCTTTCTCGGACCTTATTTTGCCTGCTCTGCGATGCCACAGTAAACAAATTGTTCTGATGTGCTTATTATTATCGCTCAAGTTCTGCTTGGATAGAGAATTAAACCTCATTATTACAGCGTGTGTGTGTTGAGAAGCGTTCCATCTAAGCGAACACACGAGGGTTTGGGGCATCCTCGGAGAGAGGGAGAGAGCGAGAAAGAGGAAAGAGGCAGACTTCCTATCACAGTGTAAATCAAATATGTATAATGCTTATAAATTTGTAACACATTATTGTTGCTTCTTGCTTGCATCCCACTGAAAGTGGCTTTACAGTTTTCAAGTCTTCTGCCCGTCAGACACCCTGAACGGCAAAACGCCTCCATTGAAGGAAGGGCTCGCTTCTCTCTCCTCCTTCCAAGCTCAGCACCCTCATTATCGCCTAGACGGCATGTTAATTTCCCCCCGATGCTACCCTGCAGCGGGTGCGGGGAGAAAGTTCGACTCCTCGTTTACACGGCGCCAGCTTTTTGGATCTGAAGTGGAGCTCAGGAAGAACGATTTTTAAAAGGGCCAGCGAAACACAACTATCAACCCTCGCAGGGGGAGGGGGAGGGGAGCGTGAGCGTGATCCCACCCACCCTGTCCGAAATCCAAGCGCTTCCAATTGAGGTCAGACCTATGAAGTTGTGGGATTTGTTCCACCTCCACACCCCCGAGCATCTTTTTTTAAACCTAAGAAGAGGGATTTAGGATCTAGTGACACCCCCTTCATTAACGGACGCCCCCTCTCGTTACCATGGTTTGTTTACCTTCAGGGGCTACCTGGCTCAGCCTTGCAGGAATGGGGGTGGGGGGTGTTTGATCCGCATCTCATGTCACTTTGCACTAGGGAGATGCAGAGTGACTGAAATTATGCTCGCCTGAAAATTGGGCGGGGGGGGGGGGGGGGGGAGCAGCGTATAATTAAATTGCCATCTGATTCGATGGAGGTGGCTGCGCTGTCCCAGAGATCAGGAGGATGCCCGGCTTTTCGCGCACCCACCCGGAGAGCGTGCCTCGTGCGGACTGCCCCTCCTTTCCAATCCAGATCGGATCCGGATCTTCCAGCCAAGCGGCGGAGGCTTATCGCCCCCCCCCCCCCCCCGCCCCCCCGGGGCGGGGGGGGGGGGGGCTCCTGTCCTGCCTGTCTTTATTTTATGTTTAATTCCAACTCGCGCCGCCCGCCCGCCCGCCCGCCGCCCCTCCTGCCGCAGAGGCAACCGGAGCGGCACTCAGGCGTTGGCCGGGGGACTGTTTGTCTGCTCGCTCCGAAGGCCTGGCCAGGCAGACTTGGCTTCACGCCTGATCAGCTTCTGAAGAGCCGCGCCGGGTGGAGCGAAGGGGAGGCAGCACCTGGGCCTGCTTTGCGGAGCCATCTCCTTTTATTGACAGCCAGATAAGCAGGCGGGAGCCGTGGCGTTTCCAGCGCTTCCTTGGAGAACCCTGCTGGGTTGCAGAGAGCCCGAGCTCCTTAATGGCAGGAACTCCAAACAATCAGGCTGCGAGCGCACTCCCGCGCCTGGCAAGCCCCCGGCCCGGCCCCCGAGCTGCCTCCCGCCCGCGGCTCGGCGCGGCTCGGCAGCGGGGCGGCCGGGCTCCTTCTTGGCTAACCTTCACCTGCCGCGGGGTCGCCGCGGAGCGCCCCTGCCCGAGGAGCGCGATGCGAGCAAGCCGAGGCGCGGGCTGGCGGCCGGCGAGGGCCGGGAGGCGGGAGGCAGCGCGGCCCCCAGCCGCCACCCGCCGCCGAGCAGCCAGCCGGCCAGCCAGCCTATCGTCCCCTTGAGCAACACCAGAGCGAGAGGGACGAGTGGCCTATTTTAGCCTCGCCATTCCCCCAGCGTGATCTGACTCTTCTGCCTCCCGGGAGAAGGCCAGTCCTCTGAAGCCAGCAGTGGGGGGCTGAAGGGGGAGACCGGCAGGGGATGGAGACCGGGACAGGCTGCAGCTGCAGCTCACCTGGGAAAAGGCCCGTCGAATTCAAATGTGGTCCCATTACATTTGGAGGGTTCGGGCCCAAAGGACTTGGCAGGACTGACTCCTGATTTGGCTTTTGATCCTAAACCGCTCCAATCTAGCAACTGTCAGTGGGGCGGGGCATAAATACATACGTCAAAAGCCAAGAACTAGGATTCTTCTTGGAGTGATCTGCAAATAGGACCAGCACCAGAAGCACTGACCTCTTCGGCCGCATGTGCCTTATAGCAGCAGTAGCTTAGCTCTCCAGATGTTTTGGACTTCAGCTCCCAGCATTCCTGACCAGTGGCCATGCTGGCAAGGGGTTATGGGAGCCGAAGTCCCGGAGATCTACCGCCTGCCAACCCCTGCCTCACGATCTTATGCCTACAAAGAGGATTCCTTGAGAGGTCTCCTCCAACCCAAATGAAACGTGCTTGCCGCTGTCCCAAGGAAGGCGTTGCGGCGAGACTGGCCAGCGCTTCATGGAGTCCGGCTCCGTCCGCCCTGACCGGGGAGCCGGCCGCCAAGGGCCTTTGCCAGGCCTGCTGCCTCGCAGCCTCGCTCCGCCGGTGCTAGGACGGGATCCGGGCATCCTCATACCGCGCCTGGGCTCTACCAACTGGGCAGTACTCACATCCCGGCCTCCTGTATGAGGAAACAGATCCCAGGGATTTCCCGCAGAACTGATCCCCAGGCAAAGGTCCGGAGCCTCGCGGTGCGTATCCCGCAGAGGACGCATGAAGCGACCCCTGGAAATCACTGGGGCAGCAACACGGCGGTGCCCCTGTTAGAAAGCTCCTCCACCACCCACTGTAAATGCGGGTGTATTCTGAAGGCAGCGCGCCTGGGGCTGATCGCCCGCACAAGCGTTTGCCACTCTGCAAATTTTGCCCGCCACTGGACCACGGATCCGGCCTACGTCCTTTCTCGTTCCTTTTCCAAACTACTCTGGAACTCTTGATTCACTGGCGGGGAGGGAAAGACAGAGAAAAGAGCGGGGACCTTCCTAGAAATAAGCTTTTAAGCAATGCCTAACCGGATACCCAAGAAGGAGTTTCACAAGTGCTTTGCAGAGCAGTTTAAACAGCCCTACTGTACCAGAAGAGTGGTGTATTTATATTCCACCAGGATGAACCACGAAGAAAACTGAGAAATGGGGAGCGGGGAAACAAGCCCCCCCCCACACACACACACGCCTCTTAAGTTGCTTGTTTGCGTGTTGTTTGCTTGCCCAGCCCGATCCTCAGTTTACTTATGCAGAAGTCAATGAAGTATAAGATCGGGCTCGCTCCCCTGGTAAATGAGCCGCGCTCTTCAGCCCAAGCGTTGCCGGGGGCGAGATTCGCTCAGGGACGGTTCCTGGGAGAGTCAATGGAACGTCTGAACGCCCTGCTGGAAGGGAGCGCCCTCCGTGCTCCTCCAGCGGCGCAGTGACCCGCTGAGGTGCGTGTCTCGAGGCGGGCACCTCGACCGTCCCGCTCTTCCGAAGACAGCGCCTCTTCCCCTGCGCTTTTCAGGCAAAGCCCGCAGGAAAACCACCTGAAATACTGGAGCACAGCTCCGTCTCCACGAGCGACTCTCGGCCGCGGCGCCTCCCAAGCTGACCAAGTATTAACTCCGGCAAGTGTGCGCCCATCATGGCGTTTCTGCCTTTACGGGCACAGAAGACGGACGCCCCCAGGAGAGACCCACAAGTGAGACGAAGCGTTTGTGTGACAGCCCCCCCCCCACACACACACACACTGTTACCTAATAAGGTTTTCTGTAGACAACTCTGCCTGCTTGGAGAGCAACCGCTGAGGTTTCACGATAACTAATAGCTAGAGGGAAGAAACGAAAGAAAAAACCCGTCCGTCAGACCGCAGCTCTCACGATCTCTCCAGGTCTTGCGCAGGCGACCTTTCTGCCGGCTTGGGCCCTGAAAGGGGGAAGGATCCTTTCACCTCCTAAAGGAAATGGGAATATACGCACCCCATCAAGGTGCTACAGGGCAAGGATTGGCAGATCTTAGCCTTGCGGGATCTTCCTGTTTTTACCAATACCCCAAGACGTACCAGAGTATGGTGCAAAAAACAGAACTGAAATATTCTGAGCCCAGAAATCGCCTGAGTGCCAGAAAGCAACTCAACTTAAACAGTCTTTCCGCACAAAGATCCACTCTTGGTTAGCCCACGCTTTTGTCTCCACGCTCCCCATTTCAGCAGTATATCTGGAGGATGGAGTCTTTGTGTTGTTAACATTATTAAAAATTCCTAAACAATAAAATATTTTGCTAATCTCCCTCGAGTCCCCCAGCGTTCTGCATCCTGCCACTGCTGCCGCAGAAAACACACTTCTCGGCGTTCCCTAGAAACTTTGTCGGTGGAATGGCCTATCGCAGGATAATATAGCAGGATGCGCGTTACTATTTCACCAGCTTCTGGGCGAAGAGAGCACAACCTCCGTATTGAGTTTAGCGCTTTGAAACTTGAGGTACACATCAAGCCAGTTCTATGCGCGTTTAAGTCTCATCAAATTCTTAAAAGCTAAACTTTGGCTGGGTCAGGCTCCTAGTTTTTAAAACAGGTTTTAGGAGGCTAAGAGAAGGGAAAGAAGACGCACTGGCTCTCTTACAGAACTTGGCTGGATCCTTGGGAAGAAAAAACGCTCCCCCTGAAACTACTAAGTCACCCCAGAGACCACGGGGCCGATTTGTTTTGTTTAATCAGTCCGAGCATAGCCTGGATCGCTCTTTCCCTTCTTAAACATGACTTTACACAAAGATAAAAATTCCGTTTGAGATCCTGGCGTTTTCCAGGAAACCTCGCCCGCTTAGGAGCGATCGCGTTGCGGAGCGATCTGTCTTTTGGGTCTAGCCGCTGCATCTTTGCTACCGCTGCAGCCCAGGTAACCAACCGAAAGTACAAATTGGATTTGCTCCCTGACTGGAGCCATTCCATGAACAGAAACCTAGGAACCAGGTTAAAAAGCTTGATTTTATTGATAACTGAGCCGTAGTTTGGGGGGGGGGGGCTGGGGGCTTTTGATGATCCCGAGCCTCAGGTAGAAAGACCAGCCTTCGACTCTGGACCAGCCTTTGACTCTGGACGGTCCCTAGGAGTCCACAGCTTCGCTCTCTTGGGTGCTCTCCAGACTCAGAAACGTCCAGTGACATCTCGGAGCCAGCTGGGCCGCAACTGGTGCGTCAGAATTAGAGGGATCTTCCTGGTTATGGAAGGAAAGGGAAAAGTTGTAGAGCTGATGAAAGACTGCGCAGGAATGCGTGGGTTAGAGAGAGGAAAAAATGTGAGAGGAACGGAGAGTGCTCGAAAGCAAAGAGAACGGAGTTGCTTTGTCCAAGCCGCCTTTGGAAAGCTTCCCACAGGCCTGATCCTGCGGCAAAAGCGCCGGTCTACAGGTCCAGTGCACACACCAACCTGGGGGACTTGAGAGAGTGTGATCTATCTATCATGCAACCTGTTTCTGGATGGATAGCTCGACCAGGGAGCCCGCATGGATTGCCCGCTCCCACGTGTGCCGCGCCTCGAACCTCCGAAATGGTGCCGGGCAGGTGAGCGATCGCGGCCCGGGGAGAACGCCTGGCCCTCGCAAGCCTCTTATTAGCGCAGCAGCGCTAACTACGCTCCTCCGTGACGTCACCGGGGCAGGCCGCCAATGAGGGAGGCGCTGGCGCTGATATTAAGGGAAAGTTAGGGCAACGCCGAGCCGCCTCTCTTTTTTATATTGTCATTGACGTTTAAACTGTGTGGCAGATTCTTATGTAGAAATTGGCGATCAAACCTGCCAGTTACCGACTCTCAAAGGCGGAATTGGGAATCCGAGGATCATGCGCCTCCGCCTGCCCTCTCTCTAACAGGTAACACATTTGATGCTCTTTATCCAGGCGCTCAGGGAGTTACCGAATTTCTCCTAAAACGACTGCCCCGCAATTGTCTCCCGAATTCTCCGTCCGTTCCTGACTTTTTAGCCTTCTTGCCTGTTTTCTTTCGCACACACTCACCCGCACGCGCGCGCTTCCTTCTCCTCCCTCGCCCGCTTGGCCACTGCAGGAACTTGCTCAAGCTTTTCGCAGGGACGGGTGGAGGGGGCTGGCGGTGCCAGGATCCAGGCTGGCGTGCCCGATGCCCTGGGTATGAGATCTCCGGTGTTTGTGGTGGGAACGTGTATGGGATGTTAATTGCCGGCAGCGAAAGGGGGTCGCTGTTGTTGTTTTGGGGTGATGCGGCGTGAGGCTGGATTGGACGGCTGTCGAAAACATGGTACAGAAGGTGGAAAGGGACGGCGAGGTCTGGGGAGGGGATTGGGCGGACGGGCAGGGCGCCACTGAGCGGGAGGGACACCTCCAGCCTGGACGAGCGAGGCACCTGGCTTGGGAGCAAGTGCCCGGATTCGCGCGGGAGCCGCCACCGCCTTCTGCGGGTCGGTGGGCGTGCGGGGGCGACGGGCTGCGGAGCCGAGGGAGAAGCTGATCCTTGAAGCGGCCCGGGCGGCCTCGGCGCGTGATTGGGCGCTCCGAAGTTCAGGCCGAAGCGAAAGAATGCGGCGCGCATAGCTGGGTAGCGTTTCCAGTCCTCAGACCGTGTGATTTGAGCTTTCCTTGGGAAGACCTAATAATTAGCGATTCCCACTGAGGTAGAACGAAAGAGGGCGTCGGGTTACAAGGGGGCTCCGGCGCAGCCTGCCGCTCGCCGCCGCGCTCCGGGCCGCTGGAGGGACCTGCGCGGGCGGCGTCGAGGCGCTGGCCGGGCCGGGCCGGGCGGGCCGGGCTGCCCCGCGCCGAGTCCCGGCAGACGCGCGGGCGCGGGTCCGGCTCTTCGCCCACGGCTGCCGGCCGCGTCCC